>NC_081843.1:98615250-98915250 GCF_963259705.1 Myotis daubentonii | reverse complement strand
TGGAAAAGGAAATAGGCAGGAGGAAGTAATGTAACATATTTAAAAAACAATTTACAACAGTACATTTTTCCCCTCATCATCTCATTATCCAATGTTAGATCCAAGTTCATCATAGTACTAATGCATAAATTACTGCCTATATACACAGATAACTCAAATATTTGAATATCATAATTTCTTATATGCTTTGTGAGAACACGCATATTTTTAGAAATTATATAATATAATGGCTATAGAAAAAATTCAATTAATATTTAGAACATTTTAGTGTTAAGCCCAGATTTCAGGATCCCCAAAAGACCACCAGGGAGCGCCGAGTCCGATGCAAAAGCAGAGAGTCTTTATTCAAGCTAGCTTGAGCTCCCCCCCACACTCACCGACGCAGCGGCTGGGGCAGAGAGAGGGCTAGCTCTGTGGGAAGAGGGGTTTTATAGGGGGGGTGGAGTAAGGGGAGGAGAGAGGACTGTGGGCCCTGCTGATTGGCCAGGTGCAAGTTGGGGTCTTGTTACACAGGATGTGGTTGTGTCTATGGCGGGCACTTCCCTTGATCATCATTGGTTAGTTTAAAGAGCAGAGGCTTGGGCTTCTGGGAAGAAGCTCCCTGCTGAGCACATGGCTAATGGCTGCTGCCTAAGTATGGAGGATCCAGGGTAAGATGGAGGGCATAGCCCTCGCTCTCTCATTTAGTAGCCTTTAAATATGTACAAAATAATCACATGGTATGAAACATTTGTTCATAATTAGTTTTAAAGTATAGATCTGAATTAACCATTTTTCTCTAAATCTCAGATTTATCTATACAATTTAACGCTCATCAGAAAATATGTGATTAATATTTGCAAAATCACCACATATTACAGCTTATAAAAATAAAATATATCTATTTGACTTGTGTTCCTATAAAGAAAAAGCTCCTTTGCTTTCTCCATCACTTAAACCTCCTTGAACATCTCACAAAGATTACTAAATATGTCTGTCAAAAGGTCTCCTGTTTTCACCTAATAAACTATTTCCTATCTGGAAACCAGAGTAACCTTATTGAATTAGAAATCAAAACACATCCCATTCTGCTAAAATCCTTTCAGTAACTTCCATTTTAAATGTATTAGATAAATCCTTCAAAAGAAAAAGACAACTCAGCAATAATTAGTGACTTGAAAAGCTTTATATACCCTATGGAAATTTAGTTATGGTTTAGAATAATGTTTTCTTAAAGAAAACTCTAGGTCCACAGAGCTTCACTGATTAATTCTACTAAACATTTGAGGAAGAAAAAGTGTACGTCCTCTCAAACTCTTCTAGAAAATGAAATGGAAAAAACTACTACTCAATTCACTTTTTAAAAATAATTCTTTATTGCTTAAAGTATTACATGAGTCTCCTTTTCCCCCCATTGACCTCTCCCCTGCCACCCCCTCCCTCAAGCACAAGCCCTTACTCCCCGACCCCCACACCCCCCCACTGTCTGTGTCCATTGGTTTTGCTCATATGCATGCATACACGTCCGTTGGTTGATCTCTTACCCGCTCACCCTCTGCCTTCCCTCATATGTTGGACTGTCTGTTCAATGTTTCTATGACTCTGGTTCTATTTTTGTTCATCAGTTTATGTTGTTCATTATATTCCACAAATGAGTGAGATATGTGATATTTATCTTTCTCTGAATGGCTTATTTAACTTAGCATAATGCTCTCTAGTTCCATCCATGCTGTTGCAAATGGTAAGAATTCCTTTTTTTTTATATAGCAGCATAGAATTCCATTGTGTAGCTGTACCACAGTTTTCTAATCCACTCATCTGCTGATGGGCACTTAGGCTTTTTCCAAATCTTAGCTATTGTAAATTATGCTGCTATGAACATAGGGGTGCATACATCCTTTGTGATTGGTGTTTCTGTTTTCTTGGGATACAAAATGGAATAATATACTATGTTCATGGATTGGTAGACTCAACATCATTAAACTGTCCATACTACCAAAAGCAATTTATAGATTCAATGCAATAGCCATTAAAATACTAATGGCATATTTCAAAGACCTAGAACAAACTCTCCAAAAATTCATCTGGAGTAAAAAATGACCCCGATAGCTGCAGCAATATTGAGAAAGAAGAACAATGTTGGAGGGATCACAATACCAGCTAATAAGCTATATTACAAAGCCACTGTTCTCAAAACTGCCTGGTACTGGTACAAGAACAGAAACATAGACCAATGGAACAGAACAGAGAACCCAGAGATATACCAAAGTCATTATGCTCAATTAATATTTGACAAAGGAGGAACGAGCATACGATGGAGTCAAGAGAGTCTCTTCAATAAATGGTGTTGGGAAAATTGGACAGATACTTGCAAAAAAATGAAACTAGAACACCAACTTACACCATACACAAAAATAAATCAAAATAAATAAATGACTTAAACATAAGACAGTAACCCATAAAAATCTTAGAAGACTCTATAGGCAGCAAAATAGCAATGTTGTAGCAATATCTTTACTGATACAGCTCCTAGGGCAATGGAAACTAAGGAAGGGTAAAATAAAAAAAAATGGGACTACATCAAAATAGAAAACTTCTGCACAGCAAAAGAAACCATCAACAAAATAACAAGAAAGCCCACTGGATAGGAGAACATATTTGCCAATGTTATCTCCAATAAGGGTTTAATCTCCAACATTTACAGGGAACTCATACAACTTAACAAAAGGAAGATAAATGATCCAATCAAAAATGGGCAAAGGACCTAAATAAGTACTTTTTGAAAGAGGACATACAGAAGGCCAAGAGATATGAAAACATGCTCAAAGTCACTAATCATCTGAGAGATGCAAATCAAAACAACAGTGAGGTACCATCTCACACCTGTCAGTTCACTTTTTAAAGGCCAGCGTTACCCTATGCAAAATACACACAAAGGCTTTGTGAGGAAGAGAAGGAGGAGAAGGAGAGGGGATGAGGAGAGAAAGAAAGAAGAAGGATAAGGGAAGAAAAAAACAACTACAGACCAATATCTTACATGCATATAAATAGCAATGTTTTCAATAAAATGCTAGCAATTTGAATTTAGCATTATATTAAAAAAAACAATCTTGACAAAATCCCAGCAGGTTTTATTTTATAAACTAGTGGCCCATTGTGTGAAGATCCATGTAATAGGCCTTCCTGCCCCTGGCTACAGGCACCTATTTTCCTCTGGCACCTGGGACCCAGGCCTTTGGTCCGGTGGCAACGAGGCTTGGCTTCTCCACTCTAGCTGCTCCTAGGCCCTCCTTTTTTTTTCCAGCTCCTCCAGTGGAGCCCAGGGCGGGCTGGAAGCCTGGGTCCCCCACCATCAACCCAGGCCCCCAGCCACTTCTTGAGCAGAGTACAGGGCCAGCGGGAAACTTGGCTTCCTCCATCGCCGGGAGCAACCCAAGTCTCCTGCTCGCTCCAGCTCTGTGGCTGCCACCATCTTCAGTTGTCTTCAGCCTTTGCTCTGCGCCTGCATATGCAAATTAACCAACATTTTTGTTGGGTTAATTTGCATATTTGCTCTGATTGGCTGGTGGGTGTAGCGGAGTGGAGGAGTGATGGAGTGATGGTTAATTTGCATGTTTCTCTTTTATTAGTGTAGATGGACAAGCTAATTCTAAAATTTACTTGGAAAAGTAAAGGACGTTTTTATGATAGCCAAAACTATTTTGAAAACAATGAAGTTGACAGACTCACACAATCTGATATCAAGACTTACACACATATATAATCAATTAATTTCAGCAAATGTGCCAATGTAATTAATGGAAAAATAACAGGCTAGAACAACATAATATCCATATGTTAAAATAATAAACATTGACTCTTTCGTCACATTGCATATGGTTTCAAAGTAGATCATAAATATTATATGACAAAACCTTTAAAATTGGAAAAAGAAACATGAAATAATTATTCTCTCTCTCTCTCTCTCTCTCTCTCTCTCTCTCTCTCTCTCTCTTTCTCTCTCTGGATGTACATACATCCAAATATACATGCATATATAATATATTTTCATGCAAACATGCATACTTTTAAAATGATTACCACGATCTGGTTAATTAATATGGGAATGTTAAAAATTTACTGTCTTCGCAAATTTCAAATATAGTATCATTAACTATAGTAAGCATGCTGTACTGTAAGATTCCTAGAGGTTATTCACTTTATAACTGACAGCTTGTATCCTTTTATCAGCATTTCCCATCTCTCCACAAACCCACTATTTTACTGTATGTTCCTATGAGAATGCAGAGAATTTTTTTTTATTTTTTGTTACATTCCTACTTCTAACTCCTATTTAATTGACTCTATTGGTAAACTTAATTGGGAATATAACTTAAACATAATTCTTCAGAGTGAGAATAATGAATGTGAGAGGTGGTGGTTGCATCTGTTCTGCACATATGGTTTGCTTTAGTCTGAGCGATGTCCTGAAATTAATCCTTTAATTGACCACAACATTTGCCGCTCCCCATTTTGTTGCAGAAGACTGATTCAATTATTTATCCTGGAAACATTTGACTTTATTTCTCTGGTTAAGAGTGAGAAAATGTACCTGAAAATATTACAAGGAGAAATTTTAGTATGCAAAGGCATTTTCCTTAATCCACTCAGATTAATTCCATAGACTTTTGAATTTATTCAAGGGAAGAAAATATAACATTTATAGAGTTCTTCAAAAGTTACTTGTGTCTTTTAAGTGCATACACAGACATACTCTTCTTTACTTCCATTGTGTCTTTATTGAAGCTCAGTTTCCCTTTGGTAATAATTCCAGACAGTACAGTTATACTTTTCTTTGTTCATTCAGAGGCATGAGGAACCAAAGTGGCCAAGCAACAGTCATAACTTCCTATTCATTGGCTTCATTGCTTTAACTCCTAGAGGAAGCAAAAAGTTTACTAGTGGAGCACTAGAGTAGTAGTGGGTGGTGCCACTTATACAGATAAGGTAATTATAGTATACTGCCCATATAGTTCAGTCTCAGGGATACCATGCTCAATTAGCAAATGCTATAGGTATCTACAAGTTTGACTATCCTGATGATTGCTTTGGCTCCACTGTCCACTATGGTAACCACATCCACTGTGTCTTTGCTAATTAAGGGACACTACTTGGGCCATGCAACCCTGGGTTCCCATTATCTCCATTGTATTTAAAGGTCTAGTTTAATGGTAGAATTTTTCCTGTAATATCCAACTCTTTAAGAATGCAGATGTTCCCTCAAAAATGTACTTGTCAAAGTCACGGTGAAATTGTGTTGTATACTCTCTAACTTCCCAGGATAAGTGAGAAGATCTTACATGAAAAATGCTCTAGCAATCTAATTTACCTCCGCCTTTGGATAGCTTTCTTTATACAATACCAAGGCAGTTTTGTCCTTTCAGCTTCATTTAAGGATAGACTACTTTGTGTCAATGTTTTTGCCAACCAATTAAACATCCAGAATCTCTGCTTATGGGACCAATCAATAATTGTGGCCTGACTCAACTTTATATTCCTATCACCATAGTCCCACACCCTTAGTAACCAGTTATCCATATTTTTTTCTGCATATGGTGGAAAAACTAAATAGTTTTTATGATATGCATCAACCTCTGCATAAATTACCCCTTTTTGTTGTTAATCCTCACCTGAGGATATTTTTCCATTGATTTTTAGAGAGAGTGGAAAGGAGGGGGAGAGACACAGAGAAAGAAACATCAATGTGAGAGGGGCACACCGATTGGTTGCCTCCCGCACACACCCGGACTGGGGACCAGGGATTGAGCCTGCAACCAAGCTACATGCCCTTGACCCGAATCAAACCTGGGATCCTTCAGTCCAAGGGCTGACACTCTATCCACTGAGCCAAACTGGCTAGGGCTAAATTACCCTTTGCATCTTATTCACTCTTTCAGGACTGACATTCTTTCAGCCTATTTATGGGACTAGAAGCAAAGAAGAGTAGTGGGATATGGCCTGAAGAGAATCAGCAGTGCCTTGAAAGTAAAATGCTTCGGGGGAAGCCATCACATGTGTTTTAGACAAAGATGGGCTACCCTCTGCAGGTAGGGGTGGAAGGACTGCTTCTATTCCCGAGCAGACCCATCAGAATGTAAAGGCTCCATCCATGTCTCCAGCTTCATTAGTATCTGAAGCAACATCCTGACTTTAACAGAACACACTCAGTATAGTTGGGAATTCAAGTCCTGTTGTGATTCAGTCACTCATAGGATAAGACTGATTTTATTTTGTTTGTTTTTAACAGGAACCAGACCCTTGTAGCTTTCAGGGCAGTAATAGAAGCTTTAGGTGATTTATCCATAGCTTGCACCAAAAATTTAAAGCCTGGAGATCATTATTTTTTTCTCCACATTCTGCAGCACAGTTAGGAAAATCAGCCAATACCATTCTATTTCTTAATTTGGCTTAAATGCTCTTAGGTAGAAAATGCAGACACAGAACCTAGACACAGAACCTACACAGAACCTAGAGACAGAAGAACTTCACTGGAGAGAACATGGCAAAAGATCCTGGACAGAAACTGGAGACAGAACCTAGAGACAGAACCTAGCGAGAGAACATGACAAAAGATCCTGGACAGAAACTGGCAACAGAACCTAGAGACAGAACCTAGCGACAGAACCTGGCTACAGAACCTGGATAGAACATGGCAAAAGAACCTGACTAGAACCTGGTGACTGAACCTGGCTGGAGAACCTGGAGAACCTGGCTGGAGAACCTAGCAAGAGAACATGGACACATAACCTGGCTGGTTATCCTACCCAGAACTTCGCTGGAGATCCTGAATAGAACTTGGCTGGAGATCCAGACCAGAACTTGGCTGGAGATCCTGGCTAGGCTGCTGATCAACTGAATGCTGTCTCCATGTCATTCCCTCTTTGCCGACTCCGTCCACACCTTTGGAGACTCCTGGGCCTGCTGGGGTTGGACCCCAGCATCTGGCACCCGAACAGGGACCCCTAGACTCAGGGACTCCTTTGTGGTGACTGTCAAGGCCATGTTGACCTGAGGGCAGAGATGTGGTTCTAGCTTGAATGCCACCTCTAATCATTTAGTAGAAGCTCCCTGGAGGCACTAGCCAGGGTTGGAGTATGCAGATAAAAGTAGTGATGACTGTCTTGAGCACTGGAATGAAGAGAGTGGAAAGAAGGGATGGAGGGGGAGAAAGAAAGGGAGAGAAACATCGATGTGAGAGAGATCCATTGACTGGTTGCCTCCAGAACATGCCTGATGGGGGCTGGGAGTGAACCCACAACCCAGATATGTGCCCTTAACCAGGAATTGATCCTTCAACCCTTTGGTTCGCAGGCTGGCACTCCAACCATTGATTCATACTGGCCAGGGCACAGAACAAAGATAAATCAACAGTAGTTTATTTATATAACTAGAGGCCTGGTGCACAAAAATTTGTGCACTTGGGGAGGGAGGGGGGGTCCCTCAGCCCGGCCTGTGCCCTCTCCCAGTCTGGGAACCCTCGGGAGATAACGACCTGCTGGCTTAGGCCTGCTCCCGGGTGGCAGAGGGCAGGCCCAATCCCTAGGTGCAGCCCCTGGTCGGGCTCAGAGCAGGGCCATTTGGGGAGTTGGGGCACCGCCCCATGTCATGCACAGAGCAGGGAGGATCAGGAGGTTGCGATGCCACCCTCAGTCACGCTCAGGGTAGGGCCGATTGGGGGATTGGGGCACCGCCCCCTGTCACACTCAAGGCAGGGTCGATGGGGAGGTTGCGGTGCAACCCCCTGTCACGCACAGAGCAGGGTCAATCAGGGGGTTGGGGCGCTGGCCCCTGTCACTCACAGAGCAGAGCCCATCAGAGGGGTTGGGGCGCCGCCACTCTCACACTCAGGGCAGGGCCGAAGGGGAGGTTATGGCTCTACCCCGTCACACACAGAGCAGGACCCGTTGGGGGGGGGTGGGGGGGGGAGGGGGTTGGGGCACCACACCCTGTCACACACAGAGCAGGGCCGATCAGGGGGTTGGGGCACTGCACCCTGTCACACACAGAGCTGCAGAGCGATCAGGGGGTTGGGCAGCTCCCCCCATCAGGTACAGAGCAGGGCTGATCAGGGGGTTGGGGCGCCTTCCCCTGTCCCGAACAGAGCAGGGCGGATAGGGAGGTTGTGGCCCCGCCCCCTGTCGCACACAGAGCCGCAGGGCGATCAGGGGGTTCAGGGGGTTTGGGCACTGTCCCGTCACACTGATGCGGGTGCCGGGAGGCCTCGCGGCTTCGCTGATCCCCGTGCACTGGGTGTGTGTGGGGGGGAGTGTCCCTCAGCCTAGCCTGCCCCCTCTCACATACTGGGAGCCCTCAGGCGTTGACCCCCATCACCCTCCAATCGCAGGATCGGCCCCTTGCCCAGGCCTGATGCCTCTGGCCTAGGCGTTCGGCCCGGGCAGCGGGGACCCGCAGCTGCAGCGGCCCCACGATCGTGGGCTTTGCTTTAGGCCCAGGCAAGGGACCCCTAGCTCCTGGGACTGCCAGCTTCGACCATGCCCAGCTCCCATCGCTGGCTCCACCCCTACTTCCTGCTATCACTGGCCAGGGCGGAAAAGGCCGCCTTTGCCCTGCCCCCCAGCTCTTAGCTCCCCCCTGGGTTTCCAATCACTGTCAGTGGCAGGGGGCTTCTTCCTGCTTTCCCTTTGGCCTCCCTGCATTGTGCCTACATATGCAAATTAACCGCCATCTTGTTGGCAGTTAGCTGCCATCTCAGTTGGCAGTTAATTTGCATATAGCCCTGATTAGCCAATGAAAAGGGTAGCTCGTACGCCAATTACCATTTTTCTCTTTTATTAGTGTTGATAAGTTAATTATACTTCAATACAGCTGTTTGAAAAGATTTTGTTTTAATTTTATAAGCAATGGGAAAGCACTTAAGATTTATAAATGAAGAAAAACTACTGAAAAAATTGCCAGTAAAGAATTATTAAAAAACAAAAACAAAAAAGAATTATTCAGAGTAAAATATATGATTAGACTGAATGTCCTTGAGCGTCTCCAGGAAGGCCTGCGGGGATGGCGCCTCCACATTCTGGAAGGTGTCCTGGACTCTGTCGAACCTGAAGAAGTATTTATCCTCCAGCCAGAGGAACCCGAAGTGGTCCTCATCGAACAGGATGAAGACTCCGGGGCAGCAGTGCCTGGGGTAGGCGAAGGACTCAATGTCCAAGCCGTAGAAGCACATCCTGCAGGTTCGGGGGTGGTTCTGGTCACTGG
This sequence comes from Myotis daubentonii, assembly GCF_963259705.1. Taxonomy (NCBI): domain Eukaryota; kingdom Metazoa; phylum Chordata; class Mammalia; order Chiroptera; family Vespertilionidae; genus Myotis; species Myotis daubentonii. The sequence continues at coordinate 98,906,016 of NC_081843.1, read as the reverse complement.
AGAGCATGCCCACAGGCAGCACGAACGGGACAGGCTGCTCCTCCGCAGCGGCAGCCCCGGACTCCCCGACGCTGGGCTGGGCAGCGCTCGGCCAGCCATGGCCCTGGCTGTCCTCAGTCCCGTCTTCTTGCTGCTGCTGCTCCCAGGTCACCTGCTCGTCGATCTCCTGGACCACGCGGGTGAGCTCGTCGAAGCTGCGGAAGATCTCGCCGTCTCGCAGCTGGATGCGGCGCCTGAGGTGGATCTCTAGCGCCTTCGTGCCTATCCCCATGAGCCTGGTGACCCTGGCGTACTCCCCGTGGAAGCTGAGCAGGACGGTGGTGGGGCCGAAGGCGTTGTATTTGACTTGGAAGAGGCCTGGCCGGATGAGGTCGTCCGGGTGGCGCGGCGGGAGGTAGAGGCGGCGGTAGGTCAGGCAGACATACCGCTGTCTGTCCTCCTGCACCCGCCTCCGCCCCCGCCCCGGTTCTCCCCTGAGCCGCGCCGGTGAATCCCTTCGGTGGTCGGTCCTCTTGCACTGGACGGTGAGCCAGTCCTCCCGGATCTGCAGGCGGCCGCGGTGGGGCCTGCCGAGGAGGCCCTCCATGCACTCCACCGCGGCCGATTTCCGCTCCGTCAGGCGGATTCGGATCGAGGGCTTGAAACCTACTGGGCCACGCACACGGGTGTTAAGGGGCGGCCTGTACCTCCCGCCAGTAATGCCTAAGCCGTCCACCACGACGTTCAGCAGCGTTCTACAGCTGTAATTTAGCTGCCACAACCCCAAAGTGTGTCTGTACGGGAACAGCCTCGCATAGAATTCCCGGTAAGACATACCCATCGTCTCCGGGTTCTGCAGGTTTTCCCGAACGCCGAACTCCTCGCGGCAGCGCCGTCTCCAGATGCTGTCGATGCGCAGGATGTGGTGGAATCTGGTGCAGGCCTGGGCCAGGCTGCGCAGAGCGGTGCCGGGGAGCGAGGCGAAGATCTCCACCAGGATCTCCACCGGCAGGTCCTGCAGCGAGCAGGGCGGGGGCGGCGTGGGGTTCGCCATTCCTCCCCTCCCCGCACCCCGCCGCGCTGCCTCGTCCACCTCGACGTGCTTTTCTGCCGAGGACGTGTTGCTGTGGGCCGCTGCCGTCTCAGCGGGGCGCTGGCGCTCCTGACGACACCGCTTGGCGTCGGCCGCTGCCGTCTCAGCTGGGCGCTGGCGCTTCTGAGGACACGGATGTCCCTGCGAAGAGCCCACGCCGCAGAGGCCCGCGCCCTCCTCCATGCCTCCTCCTGTAACCGCCACTACAGCCGGGGCTTTAAACTGGCTCAATCCGCCCTAGAGTCCAGCCACGCCCCCAGGGCCTAGCCACGCCCCCAGGGCCTAGCCACGCCCCCAGGGCCTAGCCACGCCCCCTCAGCGAGGAGCCAACTGTAGGACTTTTTTTGGCCAACAATGCTGAGAACCATTTATTTAGATGCTGTCCTTTGATCCCTTTCTTTTTTATTTTTTATTTCTATTGTTTTATTGCTTAAAGTATTACAAAGATTAAAAAATAAAAGAAAATGCAGAACCTCACATTCTATGAGAATTTGGTTAGAAGTATCCACTGAAAATATTTTATGTATCTCTGTTGCCACATCATGACACGGGCTACCAGTGCCCTCTTTACCAGTGGCATTAGAAACTGTAGTATCTATAAATCTAACCAATTTTTTTTTTCAAAAATTACCTAGAAAACCTGAACCAAGTCAGGAAACTCATATTTAAGATTCTATTTCTATAGAATCCCTTCTGGTGCTCAAATCTATTTCAGTCAGGGTTCAACCTGAGGAGAAGAATCAGGAGACATATATTTAGGGATTTGTTGCAAGGAATTTGCTTACACAGCTGTGACGGCTGGGTAGGCAATCCCAGGTCCCTAAAGCACACCATCAGGGAGCTCTCTGGTTTCTGCTGAGGTTTCTGTCCACAGATTAAAAATGTTTTTTTTTCTTCTTCTCAGAGAAGTGTCAGCTCTGTTCTTGAGGTCTTTCACTTGATGAAATCAGACCCCACCCAGATTGCCTGGGGTACCATTCTTAAAATCACCTGCTAATAAACTTTAATAAAATATGCAAAATGTCTTTACAGCAACACTTAATAGTATTTAAATGGATAACTGGAGACTAGAGGTTAGCAAAGTTAATGAATGAAAAGACCAGCAGCATGGCCTGTATGGGTCAGTATTTGAACATCGACTTATGAACCAGGAGGTCTCAGTTCAATTCCAGTCAGGGGACATGCCCGGGTTGAGGGCTCGATCCCTAGTGTGGGCCATGTGGAAAGCAGCCAATTGATGATTCTCTCATCATTGATGTTTCTGTCTCTCTCTCCCTCTCCCTTCCTCCCTGAAATCAATACTATATATACACTGAGTGGCCAGATTATTATGACTATTTGACATTTGTAGGCAAATTAGCTATAATTTCACGCTAGAGGGCCAGACCATTATAAATAGGGAAGCAGGTTGTTTACCACGACAGTAGAAGTGATTTTTTTCTGAAGATATGGGTAAACAACGCAATTTAACAGCCTTTGAACGTCAGATGTATTTGAATGTGAGTGGCCAGATTATTATGACCACCCCATCAGTACTTTGTTGGGCCACCTTTTGCCTTCAATACTGTGGTGATTCTTCTTGGCATTGACCATGAGATGTTGAAAGGTGATGCGAGGAATCTGACATCATGCCTGATGAATAGCACTGTCCAGTTTTGTGAAATCTGATGGTTGTGGAACCAGCTGCCTGATGGCTCTTTTAACTTCGTCTCATAAATGCTCAATTGGATTGTGATCTGGTGATTGTGGGGGCCACCAAAGCAAGGTAAAGTCTCTCTCATGTTTTTGAAACAACTTTTGCACAATATGAGCACCATGGCATGGCGCATTGTCTTGTTGGAAGATGCCATCTCCATTGGGATATGTCATCAACATGATAGGATGAACCTGATCAGCAACGATACTTAGGTATGTTGTGCTATTTAGATGTTGTTCCACATGAATTAAAGGGCCCAAATCATGTCAGGAAAACATGCCCCAAACCATAACACTGCCCCACCAGCTTGAACGCTTGTACTCATTCATGCATGTGGGGTACATGCTTTCATGCTGTTTCCGCCAAATTCTCAGTCTGCCATCTGCATGATGTAACTAGAAACATGATTCATCAGACCACATGACTTTTTTCCAATGTTCGACTGTCCAATCCTTGTGTTCCTGTGTGAATTGGAGACATTTTACCTTGGTAACTGCAGACAGCAAAGGTGTTCGAACAGGCCTTTGGCTTCCATATCCCATACGATGCAGTGTACGGCTAATTTGCCTATACACTTTAGGTGATCATAATAATCTGGCCACTCAGTGTATATTAGAGTCCCCGTGCATGAAATTTGTGCAAGAATAGGCCTCCCTTCCCCAGCTGCAGGCACCAGCTTCCCTCTGGCACCCAGGACCCGGAAGGATGTCCAGTCTAATTAGCGTATTTTGCTTTTATTATTATCCTATATAAAAAGGAGGTAATTTGCAAATTGACCATCATTCCAACACACAAAATGGCCGCCCCCATGTGGACACAAGATGGTCAGCAGGAGAGGGCAGTTGTGGGCGATCAGGCCTGCAGGGGAGGGCAGTTGGGGGGAACCAGGCAAGAAGGGGAGGGCAGGTGGGAGGGACCAGGTCTCCTAGGGAGGGCAGTTGGGGGGACCAGGCCTGCAGGGGAGAATAGTTGGGGGTGACTAGACCTGCAGGGGAGGAAAGTTGAGGGCGACCAGGCCTGCAGGGGGGGGCAGTTGTGGGTGACTGGGTCAGTAGGTGAGGGCAGTTGGGGGTGATTGGACTGGCAGGAGACAGCAGTTAGGGACAATTGGGCCTGCAGGGCAGCAGTTAGGTGTCGATCAGGCTGGCAGGGGAGTGGTTAGGGGTGATCAGGCAGGCAGGCAGGCAGGCAGGCAAGTGGTTAGGAGCCAGCAGTCTTTGATTGTGACAGGGCAGTCAGACATCCTTCGAGGGGTCCCAGATTGGAGAGGTTGAAGGCTGGGCTGAGGGACACCCCCTGCTCCCATACACGAATTTCATGCACTGGGCCTCTAATATATATATGAAGCCTGTTGCATGAAGATTCGCGCAATAGGCCTTCCTTCCCCTGGCTGCTGGCACCAGTTTTCCTCTGGCATCTGGGACCCAGGCCTTTGGTCCAGCCGCAGCGGCCACAGCAAAGCTTGGCTTCTCCGCCAAGCCTCTTCAGTCTTCAGTCTTCAGTTTTCAGTCTTCAGTCTTCCCTCCGTGCCTGTGTATGCAAATTAACCTCCATCTTTGTTGGGTCAATTTGCATAGTCACTCTGATTGGCTGGTGGGCATAGCAGGGTGGCACCAATTTGCATGTTTCTCCTTTATTAGTGTGTGTGTGTGTGTGTGTGTGTGTGTGTATATATATATATATATATATATATATATATATATATATATAAAACCATCACAGTTATTATGGGCCCCATAGGGTTGTTATGAGAATAAATTATCTCTGCATATAAGAAAACCTATATAACTCTGTCTAGCACATAGAAAATGCCACAAAACATGTTAACTATTATTTTGGCAATTTTGTGTTGGATGTCTACATCTTGAAGCAAAATGTCCCTAAGTCTTTGCCATAACTAGTGAGGAAACAGAAAACCTCTCACTGGCTGTAAAATGATTTGGAGTTTGGTTCCACCATGTGTCTATCATTCTGACAACTCTGAGCATGATGATTGGTCTAGCCTGTACATGTATTGTTTCTTATGTTAAGGGAAGCAGGAATGCTGCCAAATAAAGATGAGAGAGAGTTAGGCAATGGCCATAGTTTTCAACTTTCCGACTGAACAACCAACACACACATATCTACACATATCCCTTAAACACACCTTTTAATACACTTGAATACAATTCCAAACTTTTCCCTATCTGATACTGAGCTAGCATTCCACATACAACTCAAGCACACTCACAAAAAGAAGTCCCTAAGTCAAGTCCAGCTCTTTCATTCACATGCAGGTCCAGGTGCCTACATTCTCTGCGATTCTTTTTAGTCAGGGCTAGATTTGTTTCTACATCACCATGAAATGGATTATATGATACATTTCACTGCCTTTTATACAGCCAATACTTAATAACAGATGGAAAGTTGGGGCACACTAAAAACAGCATTTGACTAGTAGCATCCATAGGTAAGGAATGTGCCTCTGTGAATGCCATTCTTCTATTTATCAAAAGGCAAATGTCTTCAAAGGGGTTAAACAGGTTCCTGCTTTCTGTCCTTCAGTGTGATCGTCCGTCTGGTTAGGGGGTGCCTAACCAGCAGAGAATGGATCCAAGGCCCGCCGTTTTATTGCCCTTCTCTTCAGCCCCAATGGCCCTCTCGGGTGAGCATAAAGCAAAGAAGAAGGGGAATGTTTTCATTTGGCAGAATTTGGCGCAGTTTAGGAAAGATCTTTTATTCATTCTATTCCATTCCCTTGAGGAGTACGTGCTTCAGTTTCTATTATATCTGGCCTGGAGGAGAGTGGGAGCTGGATGATGATAGTTATGTGATACTTTTACTTCTCGTCTTTTCTGGATGGCTGATTTTGGTCCAGCCGCAGCACCCACAGCAAAGCTTGGCTTCTCCGCCAGGCCTCTTCAGTCTTCAGTCTTCAGTTTTCTTATATCAGCTCCTTATATCAGCTCAGGGAAAACTGTTATATTAGAGCTGGCAAGCTTTGACTCTCCTATTTTGACTGAGTGGTTAAAGGCACTGGGATTTTTATTACTGTTGAGGAACTCCAAGGTATTTTTCTAGCAATTCAGGAACCTTAAAATATTTAGTTGACTGAATGCCAACTTTAATCCGGTCAAGGGCATCTACCTGGGTTGCAGGCTCAATCCCCAGGCAATCAATTAATGTGTCTTTCTCACATCAATGCTTCTCTCTCTGTCTTTCCCCCTCCCTTCAACTCTCTAAGAATCAATGGAAATATATCCTCAGGTGAGGGTGAACAAATAAAATGTGTTAAAAAAATAAAATAATTACAGGTGTCCAAGCAATGCAGAGGCCAGAAAATCTCTAAAGTCAACAACTTCAAATAAGAGCCTACCCAGGATTTGTAGATGCTGGTGTTGATAACTGGCAAGTCTCTTCCATTCCTCCTGAGCTCAGCATATCACAGAGAAATGACCAGCCTTAACAATGCTGTAGATCTGCTTTGCTGTGTCTTCTTTCTTTCTAGACAGGCCACATTTTACATTTACTTGTTTCAAACTTGCAGCACTTTTTACTCAAACAGAAAGAAGTGAGCAATCTCCTTTTTTTTTTTTTTTTTTTTTTACCAAGTCAACTAAAGAGACTGAGGCGATACAATGTCAGAGTAGCCAGATATCATAGAGGTATTTTAATAGCTGTTACTGCCTCTGGACTTGGATTATTACCATCTGCATTTGTTTTTCAGGGCTGCCAAACAAAATACCACAAACAGTGGCTTAAACAATAGAAACAATGCCTCACAGGTCTGGAGGCTAGAAGTCTGGAATCAAGGTGTCAGCAGGATTTATTTCTCTTCAGGGCTACGATGAAGGATCTGTTCCAGGCCTCTCTCCTGGGCTTGTAGGCGGCCTTTTTCTCTGTGTCTCCTTACGTCATCTCTCTTCTATGTGTGTCTATGTCCAAATTTCCCCTTCTTATACTGCATTAGGGGCCACTCAAATGAACTCAGATTATGCTAAAAAAAAACCAACTTAATATTACATTTGAAATGACCATATTTCCAAAGAAGCTCATATTATAAAATTGTGGGGAGTTAAGACTTCAATGTAACAATTTTTGCAAAGACACAATTGATCCCATAACAGCCTCTCAGCTTGTGAGAGTGGTGCCCTATTTCCTGTCCCCTTGAGTCAGCCAATTCCCCATTTATGGTCTAACATTGCCAAGACTTCCTCTTCCTGCTTGTATTACACAAGCTTCTGATGGACAGAAACTTTATACACTAATTTAAGGAATGTTGAGATTTGTATTTATTTCTGCTGTTGAATTATGGAGAGGATGAATCTGACTTTGAGGTTCATAAAAGTTGAGTATTGTCAAGACTTTCTCTTTCTTGTGTGTGTGTTTCTTTCTGCCTGTTGGCTGGATTCTCCCAGCCCAGCTGCTCAAGCAGGAATGACTCTTTAGCTACAGATATTCTAGGCTCATGTCCATGGAGCCTCAGGCAACCAAGAAATGAAGCAGGCATTTCACTGCCAAGTTCTGTAAAATAAATCTAAGAAAGGATTTTTGTTTTCCTTGCTTTACTGATATCTCTGGACCAATCGCTGATTAAAGATGGGTGGATTTTATAATTATTTACCTGTTTACACCTAGTGCCAAACATGGGCTTTCTACCAGACCACATATTTTTGAATACCACTTATTTCTCTAAATTTGTTCTAATACCTCTCATACTAATTAACAAACAATATTATAGAAATTTTGATAATGCTGTTTGAAGTGCTTAAGAGACCAGATTTGGAGCATGCTTTGCTGATTGAGTTGCTTCAAAAACTAACCATTCTCCTCTACATAGTGCCATGAGATTGGGGTCTTTAATTAGGGGTAAGGTGGTTGGAAATAAAAACATACACAAACTTTTATTCTGCTAACACATTTTTCATTACAACATCTTAAAAAAGGATGTTTACTCTCTTATATCAGAACTTTTACTCAATGAAAAAGTGCAAAGCAGATGATATTTATAAGATGCTTAAGTTCCTTTTAGCAATTATTTTGTCATTTACCTTGCTCCTAATCACCTTCTTTTGTGCTATGTTTTGTATTTTGTCTTTTACGTTTCAGAATATGCTCCTCAATGCCCACTATTGTGTGTGTGTGTCTCTGTGTGTACGTGGGAGTTTGATTGTATGTTTCTTTAATTCTAAAAGAAAACCCTACAAAACTGCGGTTGAATTACTCTTTCCTTTCTCTCATTGCACAATTGATAGGAAAAAAATTCTCTTTAAGGGTATGTGTTATGAACTTGAGAAAACTTAATTATTTAACATTCATTAGAATCTCATTAACTATTAATATCTTCAAAAATTGGCAGAAGGTAAGGGAGTGATATAGATTAATGTCACTATTAGGTTATATGTTCCCATAATAGTCTTTTTAGACTAAATTTTGAAAAATAAATACAATGAGTTGGAAAGGTAGAGTAAAATTCAAAAAAACATTTATTTCTAGACTCACTAAAATCTTACTCTTTCTTTAAAGAAACTCCAAAAAAATACCTTACATGAAAGGCAATTCCAATACAGTCTTAATAGCATACCAGCTAACAGTTGAACTGGATCAGCAGACAGAGGTCACAGATACCAAAGTGCTCTGTGTTGAGAGTATGAATTCAAAAGCAGTAGTTACTGAGCTTGCTAGATATTTTTCTCTCTTTCATTCATGGGCTTTCTACCAGACCACAATTTTGAATACCACTTATTTCTCTAAATTTGTTCTAATACCTCTCATACTAATTAACAAACACTATAATGGAAATTTTGGTAATGCTGTTCAAAGTGATTAAGAGACCAGGCTTGGAGCATGCTTTGCTTGTTGAGTTGCTTCAAAAACTAACCCTTCTCTACTACATTGTTGATTAGAATCCATTTATGCACACTTGCATAAATCTGTTCACACTGAAAGATGTCAAAAATAAGTTCATACACAGACAATATAACACTATGTTAGAAGAATGAATTATGCAAACATATATTTCCAGCTCAAGGTCAAGGCATCCTGGGTGAGATTCTGAGGGATTAAGAAATTAAAACTGTATTAATATTTACTCTGGATTAGTTAAAAGGAGCAACAACAACAACTCTGCTAGAAACTAGCTTCCTACATAATTTTTTTTTTTAATTTTCATTCCATCCTTTTCAGGTACCAATATGGCTAGGCTTGACAGCTTTTTGTTTCAATAACCCAGCGGGTCAAGAAAGTCAAATACTGCTTTAATGAAGCCTGCTATTGGAAAATCTGGTGGAAAATTCCACAGTCGTAAAATGGTTTGGTTTGGAGTGGTTACACTTTTTTTTTTTTTTTTTTTTTAAGAAAGAAGGTCACATGTGTTTAGAAAGGCTAAGTCATTCTGAGTTTTTTAAAGTGTCTTGCTTGATTCCTGAGCTGCCATGTTTGTTTGTGGTACTAGAAACCACAGGATTGGGGGACTTCTTTCAGGTTCTCCTCCTCTTATCCATGCCCACTGGTCCACTCTCACAGGACTGAGAACTGATCCTGCACCCTTCTCCAGACTTCCCTCATACACTAACTCTACAGAAATCCATCTAGTTTCTGCAACATAGTGATGTCTTTTTTCCACATGCATATCATTTTGGTAATTTCAGTTGCTAACTAAGAGAAGAAAATGGGAATTGTCCATTTGGTCTCACTTCATCATGTTTCTTAGAAGTCTTCTTAATAATCCTTTGATTGTTGTTTCTGACTTTCTAGTTTTGTTCAGAATATAATCTTTTCTCAGGCTCAGGATACAACTTATAAGTGTGGAGCTTATGTATGTCCTTAGATATTCATAATATATATGTTAGGATTGTTTTATTTGGAAAACTTTGACTGGGTATAAAATATTATTAGGTATTAACAATATTAGCTTTTCCATTAGGGAAAGAATATGGTACTTTTCCTAGAGAAAGTGTTTCAGCTGCATATTTTAAGTAATTAGTTCCATAGACATTAATTTTTTTTCACTTCAGAATATAGATGGATGGGTATTTTATTTATTTATTTATTTATTTATTTATTTATTTATTTATTTACTTACTTACTTACTTACTTACTTATTTATTTGCATGGGTATTTTAAATACAGGTAAGATCAGAGACAAAGAGGTCTGGGTTAGAACCATGTGCATAAATGGGGGAAAGTAGAAAGTGTAAATATATATGTATCATATATAATGATACATGGATTTCCACCAGAAGTCCTCCATCCAGTGGAAAGGCATTGAATAACCAACTAGACAAAAATGACTGTCAGTCAATGTCTTCCTGCTTTTGTCTTCACCATTCCAGAGTGGTATGATAGGCACATGAATGCAATGGCCACAGTTGCAGTCTGGCTACTATACATGGGCCCAGGAGCATGGACTCCAAATGTCAAGGTCAATCCAGCTATCATCTATCTCCAATCTGTCAGCTAAGAGCTACCATTTGGACACTATTTCCAAAAAGTGCCAAACTAGCCCTCCTGGGGTTCTTCTCCCCTTGGAGGTCCATTACATTGTTCCTATAAGAGTAAGACAATTATTATGAATATGGTTTACCTTTTCTGTTCATAGATCCTCAGCCAGCACCAGCATTCAAGGTACTGAAGTGCTTAATTGACAAATATAAAATACCACACAAAATAATATCCCACTTAAGAACACGCTTTACTGCAAAGGATGTACAGGTGTGGGCCCATGGCAATGTGACCCATTGGTTTTATCTCATAATGCTCCAATCAGATGCAGCTGGCTTGACAGAACATTGGAATGGCTTAAAGGCACAACGGAGGCACAAGCATGGAGCCAAACGTTTGTGAAAACAGGGGTGCCACTTTCTAGGATTCAGTGTAAGCACTAAATCAGAGACCTAAGAGTGGAGCTGTGTTCCTAAGAGGAAGGACACAGGAGACTGGTAACGCATGGTCGTTGGTAGCAGGAGTGGCCTTACTTATTGCCATTCACATGTCAGGGCTAGAGGCCCTGGTCCTTATGGCTTGTGCATGCTTCCCAGAGGACATAGCAAGAGTTGAAAGGAATGGCAAGCTAGTGTTGCCCGTTGGGCACTCTGCACCCCGTGTGTTCAGGGATCTAGGTAAGTGGAGGAGCACCTTCTTGGGGGGATAATTGGTCCTGAACACCTGAAGGAGGTAGAGCTAGTGTTACTCTTTCAGGGCAGGAGGAAAATGTGGGACTCAGGTTATACCCTGGTAAGCTTCTTGCTACTCAGTTACTCAGTTGCAACTGTGAGTGGAAAAGTGTAGCAAAAATAGCCTGAGAAAGGTATGTTTATCAGAGGCTAAACTCCTCAGGAAAGGGAGTTTGGATCTCATCACCAAGGAAGCTAGTGGCACAGTTAAGGGGATAGTTAAGGTCAACAAATTTAGAATGGATAGTGTCAAGGCAGGTAAAGAGCACCAGTGGTGAGAACAAGAAAGCTGTGGAAGTTGAGGCTGAATTTATGCTATTAATCTCACTCTTGTACATTTTATTAAAAGAGAAAAAAAGAAGCCTGCTAGAATTCTGCAGGAATGGCTCCTTCAACACATTTGTAGAAGTAGGCCCAGATAGTCCAGGAGTAAAACTCTGACAACCATGAGATGATGCACCATTTAGGTCTTCATCAAAGTTGTGCAGATAGCTGACAGCCCCAACCTCAGTGTCTTTAGGATCTTCCTTTACTTTTGAAAAGGAATCACACTTTTTTTGATAGCCTGAGCCAATAAATGGAAATGGTAAGTATACTACAGATTGGCTATTTCTGTCCATTGCCCGACTCATCTGACAGACAATCTTTGTCTGGAGTGTTCCACTGAAATGACTTTGTCAGATCGAGATTGAAGTCTGTTAGTATAGCTGCCCAATCTTTCTCGCTTAATCCTTTCTCATGTGTCAGATATGAACCTGGGTTTGATGATTTCCTTGTCTGATTCTTCTTCCTCCTCCTTTTATCTCTCACTGATGTTATCTTCTAATAAATTGTGTGGACTCCATTTCAGTGTCTGCTTCCTAGAAGATCCAGTTGACACATACTTCCACCAAACTCATAATGTACAGCAAATAAAGATCACAATCCATGACAACAAATTATTAAAGCATTGATACATCTTTCCCATTATCATCTTTTCTTATCAAGAAGTGATAAGAGGAAAAGAAGTACATATGTCAAAATAAATCTCCCAAAATACAGTTCTGAGTTATACTCTAAGTAATGTCAAGAAACACATGAAAGAACATTTTCTACTTGGATAAACATTGAACAAAATGGAATTTAATTGCTATCTTCCACTATTTTACAAACCACCAAAACCATTCTTGGTGTTAATGAAACATGAAAAAAATAATAGCCAAACACTCAATTATTTATATGTGAAAATCCTGACCTCCAATGTAAACGTGTTTGCAAATGGGGCCTTTGGAAGGTAAGTAAGGTTAGATGAGGCCACAAGGTCGGTGCTTGGTTTGATTGGATTAGTGCCCGTCTAAAAAGAGATACCAGAGAGCTTGACAAACCCCCAAGCAAACAAGAAGAGGTTGTGTGATCATAAAGATGGCTGCTGCCTTCAAGGCAAGAGAAGAGGACTCAGAATAAAACCTATATTGCCAGTACCTTGATGTTGACTTCCCAGCCTTTAGAACTGTGAGAAGTTCTGTTCTTTCATCTACCCAGTCTATGGTATTTTGTTAAAGCAACCCAAGCAGGCCAGTACACTTTATTATAATTACAAATATATTGCAAGTTTTTTTCTGGTAATCAGGGCTACGTTCTCACAAATCATATGAATTATAATTCTCCAATTTATACCACCTCTCCTCTTTGTTTTTCTCTCTTTCTGTCACACAGTGTGAAACATGAATGCATCATACACAGAAAAGAATGTATTCTATGATCGCAAGGGTATTGAGAGAATAGAAGAATGAAAGATAGAAGGGAGCTCTTGTATGAATGTGTGTCAGAATACTATTTCTGAAATGAGTAATCTAAACACATTTTAGAGACAGAGATATAAGAGAGTAATTGAGAGAGTTACTCTGGCATTAACCTTTATTCCTGCCCAACTTCTATCTCAAGTAACACTAAGTTATGAGTAAGTATCTTTCAAATAAATATCATGGCTTTAATACTTTAAAGTCAAACTGATTCATCTTTGCTCAGAGTGCCCAAACTTTCCCAGAAAAATAATTTTTAAAATGGGACTTTTAGTAAGAAGATAAATGAAATCTGCAAACTTCCTATTCTGAGTAGAAATATTTCACTCTTTTTACTTTCCTCTATTTATTTTTAGAAACTGGACATAATCTATAATGGAAGAATGTTTTGCACTGAAAACTTATTCAAATGAGGTAAAACAAAGTTATGGGAAGAAAATCAAGATGGTAAACACATTCTTTCTCTATATCCAACTTGCCCTCCTGCTATGACATGACGTATTGGAATCTATAATGATTTAAAATAAAAAAATATATTTATGTGCAAAAACAGTTCTATGGAAAATTCTGGAAGGAGAAGGTTTTCTTAGCTGCCTTAAATATAGTGGCATTTACTTTGGCAACAATCTACAATATAGCTCTATTTCTGTGCTCTTATGACAGCAAAATCTTTAAAGGAGTCATTATTATAGATAATGCATATATAGAGATTTGCATTTTCTCCTAGGGATGAGTGAAAACCAGTGTCCTGATTAGCATAAACACAGGCTTTCTGAGGAAGTGCTATCAGAAGCTATAATATTGTAGAACAACACTAGTCTTACCTAAGGAATGAAGACAGTGTATTTCCAAGAGAACTAGTTGTGCTCAGATGTGAAGTGAAATGGTTTATAGTAAAGAAGGCCTGTTGATTTCCCAGCTGAAAGCTGTTTAACTTTTTGGCAAATTACTGTAGAAACAAACCAAGAGAGGACAACAATCTAAGTAGAACCAGACTTATACCATGCTCAGGTGGCTCAGTCATTCCATCCCTGTTTTGAAGACTACCATCCAATATATTAAATATGAAAGTTAATCTGATTTGAAAATTGTTATTTTTTTCAGACTGAAAGACAACTTGGCAAGGTACATGAAATAGAATGGGTAAACTTTCTGTTAGAACTTTCTGAAATGGTACTGGCAAAGAAGAAAGGGAAAATAAGACCAACGGAACAAAAACGTTTATTTTAATTTTTAAATGTTACCAATAAGAAAATTTGGATAAAAGCTATTTTCTATAATTTCTTCTAGTACAAATTATGTAACCAGAAGCATCCTACTTATTATCAATATAGATTTTCTTATGTGGACTTATGATACCAGTGCCACGTTTATATATTAGTAGAAAAGGAGGCATAACAAATAGACCTTTCTCTGTCAATTAGCTTTTGACAAGTGCTGAATTAGGGTTTTGAATTCTTTTAATCAAATATAGTATAGTCTTCTGTTAACAATATACAAATAAGACAGAAATGCATTAGATAACAAGCTCTATGAAACACTCATTCTTTGAGATTGATCCTTTTGTTTCAATGTTTGCTATATTAAAACAAGTTTTTGAATGTTGGTGATAAAACAGAGAACTCAACAAAGTCTGCTCTTGTGGAATTTACAGTATAGTGAAGAGGGTTGCTAAATTTAAGAGAAAATAAGTGATAAATATGTAATAGCCCACATAACTATCACAATGGAGAATGGGACAACAGTCAGAGCAGTCTCCCTGAGGTGGCAGATGTAATGTTCCAGGGAAACAAACAAACATATACACATACACATACCAACAGAGTCTCCCGCTGTGAAAAATATTTGGAAATTGCTAGATTAAACAACACTAAATTGGTTTCTTTACTATAGGATCTCTTATAACTATTGGTATTCTAACATATGTTATAACTCCCAATACGAAGGGAGGCCTGGCTTATGGCATTTATTTCATAATGAGCAGTTGAATTCCCTGAGCATTTTACAAGGCTCTTAAAAAAGGCAACTTTTCTTAGGAGGAGCAGCTGCCTCATGGCCCTCAGGTAGTAATTACTTTCTCATGCAAAGCAATGGCGGTGAATGAACTTCTCACGCAGAGGACAAGAGCTGATCACAAAATGCAAGAGAAATTAATCGGGACTGATTTCAGGGAACAGGGTGTATGGTAGGAAGCAATTAAAACAGGAAAAAGAGAAAACCAGATTTACTAACCTTGGTCTCATAGCACTGGATAAGAGGCTAGACTAATTAATGCACGTTATATGGGGAGTGCGGCAAATTCAATAACAATAGAAAATAAAGAAAACTCCCAACTTGTTAGGCCATTTGTACCAGGAGTTCTAGATTGATAAAATCATATCGATATATGGTTTCTTCCCCTCTTGTGCGCAGAACTAACTGAGAGATGAGTCACAGATGTCAGAATGTTTCAGAGAAAATGCCGACTGGACTGCCTCCTGAAGGCTGGATCGCAGTGTACTGTCACAACAGGCAGACGTCACGGGCTCCCTGTTACTTTGTCCAGAATTAGTACACTCACCCAGTGTCGACGTAAGAATGTCCAAACCTGTAGAGAATTTTTTTACAGGAGTTCATTTGAGCCAAACTCACAACATATGCCACGGAGCAAGACCTCCACTGCCCTGGAAAAATAATAGTTTTGTAGCTTCTATAAGAAAGATCGCATGAGGGTGAAAGCAAGGCTGGGATTGTATTACAGGGTAGTTAACAAGATTATGTACTTTCTTAAGAGTCCTAATGCCTTTCAGGGGCATTCTTTCTGACATCTCAAAGGTGTGGTAAGCTAGATGAGCAAGAGCAATAGACAGGGCTTAAAAGACTTTCACTAAAAGAGCTGTAGGCCTGGGGCATGACTACCCACTAGGTCCTGCCCAGTTAGGAATCCATGATCAGATTAGCCTGTGAGGTTGCTTTCCCTAGACCATTTTTTTTTCTTCCACACCAATCATAGAAAAAGCTGGGGACATATAGACCTCATCTCAAGGAGCAAATACTGCCTATGAAATGGCATCACATAGCTGAGAACAGAAAAAAAAAAAATCAAGACAAAATAACAAAACACTTTCTCTGCTGGCAGCGAGGTTTAAAGGGGCTCCAGAAGCAGCAGGCTGAGCTCGCTTTTGTTCTTTCTCTTGAAATCATTGATGAGATAAAGTGACTTTTCCTCCTTTCGTGGTTGTGAGTGAGCAAAGCAGAGACAAGTCAAGAAGAGCCAGAAGGCCCCTCCCTACCGGTCACTTCTCAATTGATCACTGCCAGGTACAAACACTTCCCACCAGGCAGTCCACTCAGCAAATCCCTGCCCTGGCAGAGGCAGGCACTCAAAGGGCAAGAGGGCTCTTTGGTAGTTTCTCCTCCCAACTCCCCCATCAGAGAGTTCAAAGACACGGAAGGGAGAAGATATCTACTGCCCTGGGGAGTGAAAGTTCCCCGTTCCTATGGTTACTTGGGCAGGCAGTGGGGGAGAAGGATTTGTGTTTTGCCTTAGAAATCGGGTACTGAGCAGAATAAAAAGGCTTTTCATAAAACTGGCTTGTAACATAGATGGACAGAAAGCTAAAAGTTATGAAATATTTCAGAGAGTTTCTTCAAAATATAAACTTTCAAAAAATGTTAAAATTCAACTCATGTTTGTATAGACTAAATATGTGCCCAGAATGTATCTAACTTATAAATAAGATAATCAGGAGGATTAAGCTACATCCAAGAGCATGTGAAGGCTAGAGATTTATATAGGGCCTTGTGTTATAATCTGCACGGCATCCCCTCAAAATTCATAGGTTGAAGTCCTAACTCCCTAAGTCTCAGAATGTCACCTTATTTGGAAATGAGGTCCTTGCTAAGGTTGTTAAAATGGGCCCTGATCCAATCTCATTGGTGTCTTTCTGTGAAGAAGAATTTTGGACACAGAAATAGATGTGCTTAAAGGACGATGATGTAAAGATCCAGGGAAAAGCCACCCATCCCAGACTAGGAGAGAGTCCTGGAACAGAACTTCTGCTCATGTGTACTCTAAGAACCAAGGTCAGAAGTGTTAGATACAATCCTTAATCACCTCAAAGATATTTGGTCTATTTTGTAGACCAAAAGGTATAGCCATGTGATTAAAAAAATCAGGAGAATTATTTTCCTCTAGATTTTATTTCCTTATTCATTTTATTGAATTTATTGGGGTTCCATTGGTTAATAAAATTATATAGTTTTAAGTGGTACAATTCTATAATACATTATTTGTATACTATATTGATATACTTGCAAGGTTAAGCAACTGTACGCCATAAGCGTCTCTAGATGCAAGCGACAGGCCCTTTTTAATTAAATTCAAAATATCACGGCACTTAACTGGTTAAAACACTTAGTCTTGCCTTAGTTCTATTTTTAACCCCTCACAACACACCCAAAGCAAAGTAGGTTCAGGGAATATAGCATATGTGATTGTAGATAGAACTCTCAGAAGACTACATCATTGGGTCAATATTAGACTTAGACAGAATTAATTGCACATCAATCTTCCTCACATGGGAAGATACCGGGCCTGATGAATTTTAGTCATGAGGTTTCTATATCCACTGAGTTCCTCTTCTTAGGATTTTAGTAGGTCACTGCCAGCAATATGTACTTCAGAAACTAAGCGAGAGAAAAGCAGATTTTTCCCATCTGTGTAAGGAAGCAATACTCCTTAACATGACTATTTTTCTCAAAATATAAAAGTTTTATAGCAGATTGTGGAGTCTTGACATGACCTTTTTCAGTGTTACAGTCAGATATCTGATATACAAGGTATACAAAGTGTTTTCTAAAGAAGAGTGAGTGGGAAGCAAGCCAAGAGTGCATGAGGAGCAGGGACATGCATGGGTAGCAACTGAGTAGCTAAGAGATACAATCTTAAGACTTGTATCCATTTGCAGGGCTTCTCCTTAGCCCTGCAGTAGAACACAACAGTCAAGTTCGGTCATAGCTCCTTCGCCAGAGCCCGCCATGCGAACACTGCCATGACGTGACCCACCAATAGGCAAACAATGGAGGCTCAGTCAGCATGTTGTAGCAGTTGGACATGCTTTCAGATGTCTATCAATGTTTTATTCATTTTTTTTAAATCCTCACCTTAGGATATGTTTACTGATTTTAAAGAGCTAGAGGAAGAGACACAGAGAGAAACATCAATGTGAGAGAGAAATGTCGAGCAGGTGCCTTCCTCATGCGCCCTGACCAGGGTTGAACCTGCAGTGTGCCGCGAATCAAACCTGCAAACTTGGTTGTATGGATGACAATCCAACCAACTGAGCCACTCGGCCAGGGCAAGGCACCAATATTTTTAAAGGAATTTAAAGTTTGTCAAACTTGTTAATTTGTAAACACACACACACACACACACACACACACACACACACACACACACACACACACAGTAGTTGTGCTCAAATATAAGAATGTATGTAGAAAAAAAACACATGTCTTATTTTAAGTCTCACTATTTTTACCTGTAAAGATGATTATAAATCTATTTTGTAAGCACTGAGTTATGGATCCAGATGCCTATCTATTTCTCCTAACAACCCCTCTTTAAAATGTATGCAAAGTTTGTAGGCATTGCTATCAAATTCTATGGTTTAAAATGTATAAAGAAACCACCTAGAGAGAGCTTTAAGTTACTGATGGCCAAGCTGTTTCACAGAAAAATAAATTTAGAATCTTAGATGGTAATATGCAGATATCAGTTATGTTTAAAACCCAAGTAATCTAATATATTAGCAAATTTGAGAGCCACTACTGAGGAATGCCTATATTGTGTATTCATTTTGGACATTGTGGCCTGCATACTAACTAAAAATAATATGACTAAAAGCACTTTCCCTTAATTTTTCTTTTCTCAATGTATTGATTTTTGTTAGACATAATATTGTTTCCACATTGCTAAAGTCCCTAAATATATGCTATACTCTGCAGAACTAATACAAATAGATGCTGAGGGCTTTCAGTGATTCTTAGTCTTGGCTGCAGTATAGAATTCCCTAGGGAGGTTTTAAAAACTCAGATACCCAGGTGACTCTGATGCATGGAAAGATGGAAAACCCTTTCTTAGAGCTGGATGAAGGCTCACGACTTGTGCTTTGTCATTATGTTATCCATTCAAAAGAAACAATCTTTTTTATCACTTCATTGACTGAATTTGATCTTCAAGCAAATATTTTTGCAAAGAAAGATCAATAATTGTATAGTTATCAATTGCACAGCACTGAATGTTGCATTGTACAATATTTAGCCACTTTTTTTAATACTGAATAAGTTTTAGGTGTACAACATGTTGTTTTGATACCCTTATATACTACAATATGATTATCACCATAGCATTACTTAACATCTCCATTATGTCCCATAATTCTCATTTCATTTTTGTGTTGAGGACATTTTAGATCTAGTTTCTCAGAAACTTTAAGTGTATAATACATTTTTTTTTATGTATAATCACTATGCTGTGAATTAAATTCCCAGAATTTATTCATCTTTTAGCTCCATGTTTGCACATTTTGAGCAACATCTCCCCAGTTCCCACTACCCTGTGTACCCCGTAACCACCATTATACTCTCTGGTTTTACAAGTTTGGCCTTTTTAGATTCCACATATAAATAATATTGTACAGTATTTGTCTTTCTCTGACTTATCTCACTTCGCATAATGCCCTCATGAGAGGTTACTATTTTCTCAACAGGGTTCTAAAGGTCTATATCTTGGAAGGGGTTCTATACTTGAGATGCCGACTCCAGACTTGTATCACCTGTGGGCTTTGCCCTATAATTGATTACATATTTCTCAAAGTGTGCTTTCTGGACCAGCAGGAATTTGTCAAACGTGCACATTTTCATGTCCCATTCTGATATGTTAGGGGAGGAGGCCCACCAATCCATAATTTAGCAAGCTCTTCAGTAAGTATGCTGAAGTTTGAGAACCACTCCCCGTGGTCGGCAAACCGCGGCTCGCGAGCCACATGCGGCTCTTTGGCCCCTTGAGTGTGGCTCTTCCACAAAATACCACATGTTGGCGCGCACATACAGTGCGATTGAAACTTCGTGGCCCATGCGCAGAAGTCGGTATTTTGTGGAAGAGCCACACTGAAGGGGCCAAAGAGCCGCATGTGGCTCGCGAGCCGTGGTTTGCCGAGCCACAGTTTGCCGACCACCGGTCTAGACCATATTGCCCAAATATCCTGTGGTCTCAATAATTTTTAAGAGTTTATTAATGTTCATTAGTTTTGCATATTTAATCTTCTTTGAGATATACAGGTAAATCATTTATTAAATTAATTTAAATACATTCTATGTAAGTAATCACATTCTATGGTAATTGCTATTTTTCTTTACGGATCACATTCCATATAAACAGCAAAATGCTTTTTAATACTTCTAATTATAAAGAAAAATATGCTTGATAGTATCTTTTGTATATTCTTATCTCCTGGCCTTGCAAAAGTTAAGAGACTAGGCAAAAATAATAATGAGAATGAATAGTTAGTGCTAAATAAAGGATGAAAGTCTACATTTCATAATTTCCATTATACTTATGAATTCTTTAAGAACAATAGCATTCACAGCCTCCAAAATAAGTATGGCTGAAAATAGTTGGCTCTAGGAAGGTTTTTTTTTTTTTTTTTAATCTCTTGCTTTCAGCTCTATTCATAGAAATGGGAGCTATGCCTCACCAATAATGATGTTCAAGTATTTGTTAAATGAAAGAATGAATGAAGTGAAGCCATAAGCACAATTCAAGAGGCACTTATGTAAAATAAAAGTACACATATGAAATCTGTACTGTTCAGTTCTTCTCTCACTCCCCCAAAGGACATTTATTTCATTTTGTCATTTGAATGAAAGGCTTCTTAGAAGATTAAAGGAGAAACTCAATACTAGTGAGTGACAGAGTTGGGCACTAGTCTTTAAAATGTGCGCACGAGCCCGGCCGGAGTGGCGCACTGGTTGAGCATCGCCCTATGGTATGAACCAGGAGGTCAGAATTTGATTCTTGGTCAGGGCACATGCCCAGGTTGGGGGCTTGATCCCCAACTGGGGGCGTGCAGGAAGCAGCAGATCAATGATTCTCTCTCATCATTGATGTTTCCATCTCTCTCTCCCTCTCCTTTCCTCTCTGAAATCAATAAAAATCTATTACTAATAAAATGTGCACACAGTCCTAGGTCACTGGATGAAAAGTATAATCAGCCTTACTTACTGACCATGACACCCTGTCAGGCATTCAGGAACTTACAGATAAAGGGACATGACTGTTTTTGTACCTTTCTGAAGGACACATGTCACTACCAGAATTGGAAGTAATCGGAAGGCTGGTGGACAGCCTACATTTTGAGGCTACAAAAGAACCTTTTTCTGGACTTTAGAGTCCCCTTTCATTCCCTCTGGTTAACTCCATCAGAA
Organism: Myotis daubentonii; assembly: GCF_963259705.1. NCBI lineage: Eukaryota > Metazoa > Chordata > Mammalia > Chiroptera > Vespertilionidae > Myotis > Myotis daubentonii. The sequence goes on along the minus strand of NC_081843.1, from coordinate 98,884,845 downwards.
AAATGCATGTTCCCCAGAGCAACTGACTTCCCTCATATTAACCCTGGGCTCTCTTTGTTCTTTTCTTATATAATCGAATGCTTGTGTATTACACAGTTATGAGTCTGAAAGGCTTTCTGTGAAGCGGAAATTCTCTTAAGTGGATGAAAATGCTAAATTTTATTGATTTGCTAAATCAATAGAATTGATAATACAAACAATATTATTGCACATTAATTGTAACCCTCTGGATACTTATAAAACATACGAGACTTTGAGTTGTAAATAATGTTTTGCCCACTTGCCTCCCATGACTGTCCTCTTCATCCAAAAAAAAAAAAAAACTGAACTAGTCATAGATTGATAGCCTAATTATTGCTGAAATTTTAAAGAAAATTTTCAGGAAACCTAAAAACCCCTGGATTAGAGTAGAGAGGATGCTTGTCAGATAGTGTTGGCAACGTTTCGATATTGAAGTTTAATTGTGAGTTAGAAAAATACCTTCTGTGAATTTTAGGGGACTCATTGAAATTATTCCTCCTTCTGGGATAGACTCCTTTGAAACTATTGTCATTTTCTTCCCTGGTTAAAGAGAAAATAGGTTAAGCCATTGTTTTCCTCCTCCATACACCAAGATAGAAATATCACCTGCACTGCCCTGAGAATGTATTTATGGCGAAAAAATTTAGATCACAGGCAAAAAAAGGTGCTTCTACCTTTAAAAAACTTCTCATGGAATCATTTTCACTTCCCTATTTGAGGAAATTACTGCTTGACTTTTTTTCCAGGACAATTCAGGCTGAGATTTTTTAATTATACTTAAACAGAAGTTACATGATACTGACTGGTTTAAAAAAAACAAAACAAAATGGCACATGCTCTGATCCTGGAAAATAACTTGAATATGTGACCTTTACAGCAGAAGATTCTCAGTGCTGCACAAACAGGGAGCCTTTGAGTATATTCCCAAAGCTTTGCCCTTTATTAAATTTTATTTTCCATAATTTAATACATGAAATGGAAGGAATTCCAGTAAGTGTATAAAACCAAGGTTTCTGTAGAAATAAAATCCTGAGTTTTATTGTGACCACACATATAATAATCCATATGACTGACCACAGGCCTTAGTTTGCTCATTTTTAAAATGAGGTCTAGGGGCAGTCTTCAGATATTGGGGAGGGGGTGGGTCTACTAGCAAGACTGTATCTCATCGTCAAATCCACCAACATGATGCTCGACTAGCCCTGGCCTCTAACAGCTCCACATTTCAGATGCTCTTACATTTATATATATAATTAAAATAAATTAAAATGGAATATTAATTTGAAATTAAATAGAATAGTTTGGAAGATTAATCGAGCTAAATGCATGCAGTGCACTTAGCATGCCGTGTGTTCAAACTAAACTATCATTGATACATTACTGAAATATTTAAAGAATCAAGTTATAGTTGGCAGGGTTATTTCATTCACAAGTAATTTAAATCCAACCAAGAGTACTTTAACAAGAAATAATGCATACCATTTTTTTAATTTATAGATTTGGTGAATAAGAGGGGATTTTAGGAGCTCAAATCATGTCACCAGGGTTCTTCTACTCTCTCCACCTTTAAGCTGGACCTTCCTCTTTGTGGGCTTTGTTCTCTGTAGGGCTGTCTCTGTCTTACAGCGAGCTTTCTGATGGTTCAGGCTTACATAGTTCTCGGAGTCTGGAGCACAGGCTTCCCCCACAGCTACAGCAAAATGCTAAGGGCTTTGGTTGGTCTACCTTGAGTCACATCCCAAACCTAAACCATTGCCATGGTCAGGATTCAGCTGTCCCCTGATCTGCTATGTTGGGCCAAGTGCTTCATTTTATTTCAGGAGAATATGAGGTCAGTCTATTTACTCATCAGGCTAGAATTTCTGTTACAAAAATGGGATAGTTAAGAATGTAGGGAAGAGAAAAAAATCTTCCTTCTTTCTTTTAAATTAAATTTATTGGGGTGACATTGATTAATAACATGTAAGTTTCAAGTGTATAATTCTATGACACATCATCTGTATATTGCGTTGTGTGTTTGCCACCCAAAGTCAAATATCTCTCTCTCTTTCTTTCCTTCATCTATCTATTATCTATCTATCTACCATCTATCATTTCCCTCTGTCAATCTAGCAATCACAGTCTTCTATTCCAGTTGTTCTCAATCATTTCAAAAGTGTAAAAAAGGGTACTGAGAACAAAATTGATGCTAGATTGTTAGCTAGATACTATAACATATTAAAACAGAACATTTTAAAACACAGAAAATATTAAACTACATATTCCAATACCTGCCAGAGTGATCATGTCAACACATGTAATGTAAGCCCAACTGCTAATATGAGTCAAAAGATCAGCACCTTAAATGAGTTTTGACCCCAGAGTTCCTAACAGTGTTGAGAGGACTTTCAGGGATCTTCAGGCCACACTTGAGAGCTCCTACTCTACCCTGTCATTTTACCTCAAATGAGAAACCCACAAGAAGACTGTTTCTCCCTTCTTTTCATACACACATGTACTGCTTTAGAACTACCCCACTCGACTGTAGCCAGTCATTGCAATGCTAATTGTTACACTGCCTCCAGGAAGGTCTTTCTAGTATTCAATCCTAAAAGCAATAAACTTGTTTAGCATACTTAAGGACTTTCTGTTTTTGCATTTAAAGGGAAAAAATCTACTATATGACACAGAGATTCTTCATGATCTGGACCTTACCTGTTCTTTCGTCTCTTCTTCGTTGTATTGCACACTTGAACAACAGAAGAGCATACTTTCAAGATCCTTTGCTTGGGACAATGCTCTGGCATCTCCTGGAATTCATTCCACCATCCCTCAACTGTGAAGATTACTCTAACAAAACTTGCCAGTGTTTGGTGTTCTATTTGCTGCCCAGAGATAGTTTTAATCACAGATTCTATATGCACCTTGATACATTATTCAACATGTATTCAAACTTCTAATTAAGCTTGAAAAACACTAGGGAGAAGTAAACTCAAAAGGTACTTGTCTTAAAAGATTGCACTAGAGCTCAGCAAATGACTATTCAATTTGTAGAGTGAGATCATTAATTAAGCATGAAATACTTGGATGGCTATTTGGAGAATCGGGATGGCAACTGTAGAATAGCACCTGTAAGTTCAATTCAGTATAGATTTTTATTTCTTTTCTTTTCCCATTAGGAGAAATAATTCTATTTTTATATCTGTGTCACAATACTTTAATTACTAAATTTTAGTGTAAGTTTTTATGATTATTTGAGTCTGCACACACAAAAATTTGATGCGCTCCTAACTTGAGTATATGATGAAAAATTTCATATATGTGTAAAAATTTACATTATGTCTCATATAGCCAAAGTGCTTTGTAATAAATTATATGACAGTGTCTTAAATTGTACATAATTGGATATATTTTTAGAAATATGTATTTGAAAGTTTTCCTTATAAAATCAATGCCTGTGAGAAAGCAAAAACAAGACTTAATTTATAAATAGCTATAAAATGTAAATAATTTATTTATATATGTATAGCATTTAGTATAGTGCTTCAAACATAAGTAGTGTATGTATTAGCTATTATTATCATTAAACTAAATATTGGAGTAAATTTAAGATTCTTAATTATTTGAAAAAAATAATAAAATATGCTATATTTTACTTTAAACTTGATACAATTTTATCAATCTCAATTCAAACTACTACTAAGTTGAGATAATACCTAACATAGATAATAAGGCATACAAAGATTAAAAGGCACATATCAAAAAATGTATTAGTTAGGGTCATTTAAAGATGTTTTCTACTTCAGAATTTGAAATTCTATAGAATAAAAAATAATTTTCTTGAAGGGGTCCTGGTAGTTCCTATAATCTGCACAGTTGTGTGTTCAGGGATACTTATTGAGAAAATGGGAGATTATGCCTTGGAAGGAAAAGATACCCTTCCTTCTACAGGGCCTATGAACGCCATGCCTGGTGTTGGCAGATGGTGTGGTCATCACAGCAGAACTGAGGATCCCTAAGATATTGTTAACAAACCCGAAGAGTCTGAAATGTTTCCCTATGTGCAAACTAGCATGCTAGCCTGGCACAGTTTTATGGATGCTCACAGGAGACGCGAGACTTCTGGGTCAGACATAAAAGACCATACCACTCATAGCGACAGCAGCAGCCGTAATATCAGTGTGCTCTTCACAGTTCACGGAGCCTGAGTTCCTGGAAAGTCAGGCGAGAGGACTATGGGGCAGCCTCATGCACAGTGGGTTACTTGGGAACAGGTACTTTTATAGTGGGCAGTGACGTGCAGATCCATTGCACAAGGAGACACTCTATATTCCAAAGCTATTGACTACAAATATCTGTGAAGAGAGAGGCTGGGGAAAAAAGTGGTCAGTGTCTCTGCTTGCAAGTCATACCTGAGACACCCGTGAGGAACTGCTTTACAAATGACAGCTGATAATATCCACATTAGCAATATTAAATGTCAACATTGTAGACCATAATACCTTACAATTATATTTAACCCAGAATTCAAATTCTGAAAAAAACTGAAAGCTAATGTGAAAGTAGAATAAAGAAATTGCATGATGTCATTGTCCAGAATATCATGTAAGAGTAATATGCTATGTAGTTGCTTAAGAAATTGCATGATAATATGGTCCATCAAAACTGGATGTTAAACAAAAGAAGGCATAGAATCCAGAAAACAATGTGGATAACTCAGCAAAAAAGTCAAAGTTAGGACCATGAGCACAGCCATGCAGCAGCCCAGATCTGAGAAAGGTATGTGTATTCTCTTCAGAAGGAATAAAAATATAGAGAAAACAATTGCAAAAGAGCACTGACAATGATAAAATCATGTGAAAACCTTAGAGGATTTCAAGAAGAAAAAATGCCTGCATTAACTGAATTCTATAAAAAATGCAGTTATCCCACAGCCAGCAGGGCTCAGTGGTTGAATGTCGACTTATGAATCAGGAGGGCACAGTTCAATTCCCAGTCAGGGCACATTCCTGGTTTGAGGGCTCGATCTCCAGTAAGGGGCATTGCAGGAGGCAGCTGATCAATGATTCTATCTCATCATTGATGTTTCTATCTCTCTCTCCCTCTCCCTTCCTCTCTGAAATCAATAAAAATATATTAAAAAGAAAAGAATGAAGTTATGGAAAAAGAAAATATTATAATATGCGTTTGGATTAAAGAATGTTCATACAATCATAATTATAATGTTCAGAGTTGATTATTTAGCTAAATAATTACATATATATGTGAATGTAAACATGGACAAGAATGTGGACATGGATGTGTATTGGTATACAAACATACATGTGTATACATGACTGTGCCACTTTTCAATTTTGCAGGTTGAAATTGGCATTTTTTTCAATGCTATGTATTTTCTTCAAAAAAGGAACTCATTTCTTACAATGTTTTATATGATTTACTTACGTTTTGATTTTCTATCTTCTGCCAAATTTAAGTTTTAGGTGACTCTGATACATGTTGTTTTGTCTGTATCACTAATAGGAAATATAAACATTAGTTGTTGTCATGAAGAAGTCATCCTTGATGGAACATAATATTTGAATAGCAAGACTAAGGGCAACACCAAAGAAGAAAAAGGGAAAATAATGTTATTACTTGGGAATTAAAATTTCTGTTATTTTGAAACAGAAAAAAGTTGTGAGACACTAATGACTGCTTAAAAACATCTTAGGCTTCAGCATAGGTATTCTTGAAAGGTCTTCTTCCTGTAGGGGCAATGTTTCATTACGCTGAAAGAATACAAGGTAATAATAAACCCTCCTAAGGTGTGATGGCACAGACATTCATTAATGAGCTGGGGAAAATTCTGCTTATGACAGTGCTCAGGACGGTGATCATAAATGAATGTCATCAAGTGACACCTAATTAGTGTGATTAACCAACTTCAGTACTACTCACCAGAGAATTCATTGAATCAATACACTTTCTATTCTACATGGGAAATATGTTACATTTGAGATCAATGCCTTGAATTTAAAGCACCTGTTAATCAAGCTCTTTTCTTGTTTTTCACTCTCATATATCCTAGTGGTCTGTTATCAGGCAGCATGTCTGTTAGATAAGCATGGATGACCTTGAAATAATGAGGTGCACTGTGAAGAATTTGATAGGACTCTTCATAGTGAATTTTATGAAACTGAGTATCAGAAATTCTAGTACAGGATTTGAAACTCAAGCCTTATCCACTTTTCCTTAGAAAGTCTTAAACAAATTAAATGAATTTGATGATCTAGGCAATTTGTAAGAGTGAATGCATATACTATATCTCTAGAAAAATATCTGTGTGAAAGAAGTCCACATGACAAATAAGATAATATCAATAGCATATAAAGACAGGATAAATAGTCATTAATAGGGACATGAACATTTTGAATCACATATAGTTCTATGTTAGCATTTACAGAAGCACCTTTGCATTATAGATTGGGATAATTTATATGAATCACATTTCATAAAATTTCATGATAATATTCTGAATATGATAGAGATATACAGTCATATGTTTTTCTAGAGCTCATCTTAAGTACAATATCAAACATTTATGCATCCAAATTTTAGATACTTATGTATCTAAATTTTTTAAAAAAAATACATCTCTTAATCTCACGATCCTCACACAACAAACATATTTCTCCTGAAAAGTTACTACATTACTTATCTAACAAAGAAGTATTATTTTTAAAAATAATTGAAGAATTAAAATAGAATCTGTAAATATTAGCACAAGTTGAGTCTAGATAAAGGGAAATAGAGAAATCACTCACTGCCAAGGCTTATTTCGTCATCTAGAAAATCAGAATCTAAGTCCTTTCTTCAGAGTTATTGTGAGAATCAATTCAGGCATGGACACACTATTTTTTTGTGAACTATAATACATTTCTTTATCCTGTGAGATTTAAAAAATAAATTTTAATATCTGTACTGTACTGAACTAATGTTGGGCATGAAGCTAAATTGCATGTAGTTCCTACTCTTGTTGTAATTCTTATTTGTTTTCTCAACTTAAATTTTATTTCTTCCCAGGCTTTATTTACATTCTAGAAGATTGAGACTTTGTTCTCTCAAATTTTGAAAATATTTTCCCCCAGAGAGACAGCATATCTGAATGGGGAGAGCCAGAGAATTAGAGTAAAGCAGTGAATTGACAACTTGCTTGCTGTACACAACATAACACCAACTTCCTCAATGCATACATTGGAGATAATAATGCCTACACCTAAAATTTCCTTTTAGATATTGGAAATATCAACAATTACATATATAATTCATTAAATGTCTATAAATCCTAGAATATTTATAAAATGTATTCACTTAAAATATAATTAGGAAATCAAATGGGAATGAGAGCTAAAGTTAGTCTTCTTAAGAAACTAGATGTTACTATTTTCTTCCAGTATGAGGTAACCTGAAATAAAAATCAAATTGGTCCATTCATTTAGTAGACTTCATACCACCCATTTAAACACAAATTTCAAATTACTTTAAGGATCATGTTATGATCACCGTACCTATTTAATATAGTTCACTAAATTTGTCCTCAACATTTGTCTGGGTCAATTCTTCTTGTAGGATAAAATTCAAGATATAGTTCCCCTAACAACTAGAAAATCTGGCTGAGGCATGTGTACCAGACTAAGCACTGAGAGTTCATGCTCAGGACTGTTAATTGAGTTAATAGCAACCAGCATTGACGGGATTCAGGCGAAACAGGAGAATGAATATTTGTCATGTTTGTCTGAAGGCCTAGGTATAAAACTATTACTTCTCAGATTTGAGGTTTTCCTCAAACATTCAGCCTAGTCCCTGATGTCTATACAGGTGCCAAGTGCTTAATTATTTAGATATAGATGCTATACCTATAATTTTGTAGACACTATGGTGTCTTGTTCTGAAATCTTTTTTTTTTTTAACTAAATGACCTTTATTACTTATACACTCAGGATGCCTATGGTATGTGATGAGTTTGATTGTCATCTGAAGCCAACATCATGGACCACTAATTCTACTTAGAAAAGAGTGGGCATTTGTAGTGCTCTCCTTGGTATGGGGTTTTATTTTTCACACTTTTCAATATTGTAAGAAAAAATTCTTGACTCCTAAAACATATAGAAATAATGACTATTTTGCATTATCTAAGTCTAGACTGATAAAATTATTCAAATACATGACCTTAAAAAGTGTCATTTGTTCTTCCTTCCAGGGTCTGTATAGTTCCTGGTCTCCTTGTCAACATGGTACAGTTCCTTATTTATAGAGTACTCCCCCCACTCCCCCAATTTTCATCTCTAGTCAATTCATCTGAAGTAATTCTTTAAGATTGCTAAAGTCTTGCTTTGTTTTGGAAGGCTTCGATTATTCATTATATTATTTTACAATTATATTTAGTTATCTACTTTAATAACTGCATTTTCTTTAAAGTATCAATTTCTACTTACCCACATCTTAAAGAACACTGCTTAACCCCATGTGGGTATTTGGAAACCTTGATGAACTGGACTGTCACCCTGGTACATATATATAGTTCAGCACTTTCTCATTGATGTGGCCAAGACACATTTCAAGGTCAACAGTACACAGAATAGAGGTCATTCGGACCATGGTGACTTTTCATTCAACATTCCTGTCTTCAATGTGTGTAGACTTGAGAAGGGAGAAGTATTTCTGAGGTAATTTGAAGACACAGGATTGAATCAGAAGTTGTATTGTTAAAATTTTTACCATCATTTCATTATCATTATACAGCAACAGAGTCTGTGTAAATAGGTCACTTAAGGTTTAGAGTCTCATTAAAATCTATCATACTGGGAGGAAAAATTGTTGATTTGCTTTATGTTTTAAATATAACTTTTAAGTTTTGCAAATATTTTTTCTACAGAAAAAAGGTAAAACTCTGATAATTATGCGGCTTTTCACAAATTATCAGAAATACAAAATGTATTTACTGACATTAACAAGTTAATTTTTGGCATCATTATTTGCTAATGAGCTACTTTTGGAATGTTTGCAAGCTTATGTGACAGGATGACATTTTATTCTGTGAATAAGGTCAGCTCTGTTACTTAGTCTATGAGAGAGAAAAAAAGTTTTCTCTTTGAAAGGTGAAGCTATTAAATACATTTGACCTAAAGATTGTTTTAATATTAAGAAATGGCACCTTAAAGTCATGTAGTGCTCTAACCTGTGAGGTGGAGTCTCAGCAATTATCAGGAGATGTCAGGAGGGAGATTGAGGTTGGGGATCACCCAGGTTAAAGGTTATGTTCAAGTTAATTTTTGAATGGCACAGTGAGCATTAGGGAGAGGCATCCAGATACATAAGTGGAAATGTAAAGGCTACACTGTCTTCCTTGTGGTCCCCCTGCTGTCATCATACATGCCATTACAGATATCTGAGTTGCTATGAGCAAGGGATCTAACAAACCATCACACACTATTTTTAGTTGTTTCAAGATGCCAAAAAAGAGGATTTTGGTCTTTAGGAAATGAGCAGGCTGCCCTAGTTGGTTTGGCTCATTGGATAGAGCACTGGACTGTGGATCTAAGGGTCCCGGGTTCGATTCCAGTCAAGGGCACATGCCGAGGGTTGCGGGCTCGATCCTCAGTAGGGAGCGTGCAGGAGGCAGCCAATCAATGATTCGCTCTCATCATTGATGTTTCTATCTCTCTCTCCCCCTCTCTTCCTCTCTGAAATCAATAAAAAATAAATTAAAAAAAAGAAATGAGCAGGCTTGGGAGTGTTTGAATAAATCTCTGAAATACAAGTTGTATTTTTATTTTTTACTAATGTTAACCTTGCGGCTGTAGAAAAAAATTGAAATGCAATAATGCATTTAAAGAAGCCATCTCAGTGAAAAGGAAATTTGAGAGTCCTGGATTATGAAGGCAGTCCTTTCTGTCAAATGCATTAGTGTCATTATAATCAATTGCAAATTGATTAAGCTGATAATTACGACACTATATTAGTGGTATCATAATTACTATAATACAATTTAGTATTTGAAAGGAAGTACCTTATTTTTAACTAGTGATTCTAGAAAAGGATTGTGGAGTAAGGATATTATGTAAGCATTGTCTGGTGAGATAAGCAGTATTTTGAGAGAAATTTGGAGTGTTGTGTTTTTATCTCTCAGCAATTGGAAGATCCCAGTTGTAGTCTTTCTTGACTCCCTTACATGCTTTGAAACTAGTAAACACCCAGGGAAAGTAAAATTTATTCCCACATATTTTTTATTTCTTTATTAAGTCAACACCTATTTACTGCATGTTTTTACATGTTTTCTGTACCTCAATAATATATTAGCCCAGCTGGAATGGCTCAGTGGTTGAGCATTGGCCTATGAACCAGGAGGTCATGGTTCAATTTCTGGTCAGGGTACCTGCGCAGGTTCCCGGTTTGATCCTCAGTGTGGGGTGTGCAGGAGGCAGCTGATCTATGATTCTCTCTCATCATTGATGTTTCTACCTCTCTCTCCCTCTCCTTTCCTCTCTGAAATAAATAAAAATATATAGAAAAATAAAAAATGATATATTAGACGGACAAATGTCAAGATCTCTCTATATAAAAAACTAATATGCAAAGTTTCCCCTTGGGAGTTCGACAGGAGACCAGGAGTTTGATCGCGCACTATGATGCGCACTGACCACCAGGGGGCGGCACAGAATGAAGGAAGGCCCCAGCCAGCAGCTGGAAGGCCCCAATCAGCCCTGATCGCTGGCCAGGCATAGGGACCCTACCTGTGCATGAATTTCATGCCCCTGGCCTCTAGTATAATATAATAGACAAAAGGAGATATGGCCTCTCTGCAAGTGTGATTAATTACCTCAGACCAGTTTCCATTCTCTTTTCAGTGACCTGTATGAAATAGAACCTGTTTAGGGTGACATGAGATGCAAGCCTAGTGGGAGAGAACAAAAGGAAGAAACCAGGAGGGGGAGTTGGTGGGGATACAGCCTGCTTAAGCATACATGGAACATTGCTAGGAGAAATACTGGATTTAGGGACATGGACTGTCAAACTTCAGACTTCCCAAGCTCAGTCATCTAATCCTTTGTTCATGTTGCCTTGATTCTCATTCCAGGAATAAATACCATTGTTGTGTGTATAATCTTTTTGATGTATTGTATTTGGTTTGCTAATATTTATTGAGGAATTTTGCATCTGTTTTCATCAGAGATTTTGGCTTATACTTGTGATGTCTTTGTCTGGTTTTGGTAACAAGATGATGCTGGCCTCATAGAATGAGTTTAGAAGTGTTCCTTCTATTTTTTTGCAAGAGTTCAAGATCATCTTAAAACTGTTAAGGCTTTTTTGGTGACCTAACACGAACTATCTTGGAGAATATTCTATGTGAGCTTGAGAATGTTGCTAATTTCAATGTAGTAAGAATAACATTGCACTTACTCATATATTTTCAGAGGCTGTTCTAATATTTTGCTTTTATGCAAAATCTTATTTTAATTCTTATCACAATGTCATATGGTAGGTGCTGTTCATTAACCTTTTTAAAGATAGTGCTACATTTTAAAGTGTATTTTACGAACTTTATTTTTTAGAGATGTTTTAAGTTTACAGCAACATTAAAAGGAGAGAACAGAGCTTTCTCATATGCCCACTGCTCCAACACATGCACAGCCTCCGCCATTATCAACATTCCCCACTAGAGAGGCACATTTGTTACAATTGTTGAATCTGCATTGACACATCAATATCACCCGAGGTTCACAGCTTACATTAGGGTTCAGTCTTGGTGCTCACCTTCCACGGGTTTGGACAAAGGTAAAATGACATGTATCCATCATTATAGTATTGTACAAAGTATTTTCACTGCTCTAAAAAATTCTCTGTGTTCCACCTATTCGTAACCCACCAACCCTTGGAAATTTATTTACTGTTTACAATTTACAGATGGTTATGCTGAGACCCAGAGCTGTTAAACAACCATCTTAGGTGACATTGTTATTAGAAGATAGAACAATACTCACATCCAAACTGACTTTGGAATCCACTGAAACTGTTACATGTGCGTGTCAATGACGGCATAGAAATGGACCGCAGATTATACAGCTCAACAGGGAGACTGCTTAACAATGTGACAATTACTATCAACATTTTAAGTATCTTCTCACTATGTTTTAATTTTGTATTGTATCTATATATATATATAAAAAGGCTAAGCGACCGTCTGACCATCCAACTGTGGTAGTTATGATGCACACTGACCACCAGGGGGCAGATGCTCAACGCAGGAGCTGCCTAGCTGCAGTGACTTGGCAATGGCGGTTTTCTGGTGATGCATCCTGGAACCAGAGAGGAGGAAGCCCGATTCTTTGCGGGGCCATGAGATTCCACCAGGCCGTGGGACCCCACCTGCCAGAGGGACCCTGCTCACTCCACAGATGCCCTTCGAGCCGTGGCGCTGCTCCAGGTGCGGCTGGCCAAAGAGGGACCATGGCTCCAGAGTATGTCTGGCCTTTCTCACCCAGTCCCGCCCTGCTGGCTACCTTCTAATTAATTTCCTTTCAATGTGCACGAATCCGTGCACCGGGTCACTAGTTTCAATATAAAATTGGTCTATACAATTCTTAACGATAACACAAATAGCCTAAGTTTTGTTAGGCACGCATGAGATATAAATGGCCTCTAAAAGGGGAGAGAGAGAGAGAGAGAGAGAGAGAGAGAGAGAGAGAGAGAGAGAGAGGAGGAAATGGGAAATGGAGGGAGAATTTTAAAGAAGCTTCTCATTTATTACAGAATGAAAGACAAATATGGGTTCACTGCTGTATAACAAACAACCCATAGGTTTCTTCTCTGCAACACTGTGACTGGTTTTGCAAAATATATCTTTGATCATATTATCTCAGATTTATTTCAAAATTGCTATAAATAGAATAGAGATCCTGAGCCATAAGCTTGTAATAAGTGCATTGGTTTGGAGTGAATTCTATATTGTTTAAAGTCAATGACATTTTTTAAATGGAAATATTTTGGGTAGTTTAAGGATCAACAGATCACCACGCTTATTATATTTAGTATTACTATCACCCCTTAGCTGGTATGTTGCCAGAGATTCATTAAAATTTCTTCCATTGCATACAATGGAATGAGGTGTTCAGAACACTTATGGTATTTAAGATAAATAAATAGCGTGTTTGTTAATTATGATATTTTTAAATGTTGTTCCCCTAATTTCAACAATATGGAGTGAAAAATTTTTTGTTCATTTCAGTAACAGTTTTTAATAATATTTCTCTTATACTCACAATATTTTGAGAAAAAACTGAAATATTCATGTAATGAAATGAAAAGGTATATTTTTAATAAGTTAATTGATTAACAACTTGACTCATTTATAAACCCCAAATATTTGCAGCAAATATCAATTAGTGTGTTTTTTAATTGTCTGCTATATTTCAATACCATAAATTAGAGATCATGCGAATCTCTTTGACAATCATCAATGTCTTAAAAGTGTTATTATTACCAATACAAATTCTGAAACTTTTATCTACCTTATAGTAAAATATTGCTGTATATTAAAATTATTTTATTCTTTAAATGTAGGGGCTAAGTGGTGTCACATTTACAAGCTCATTTACTCATTATGCTAATATGGTCATTTTAACAAGAGTTGTATACTCATACCAAGTAAATATATATTTTCTCACTATATGATCAAAAGCATTCTCAGTGATAATCTAGTTACATATGCTTACTTGTCACTTTAGTTGTACTGGTTACAGACTTATCTCTTTAAAATCAGCTTGCTGGGGTAATTAATACCTACTACCTTTCAAATCCTGAAACTTTTCTGCTAAAGACAAGGTGATGATTGTTCTTCTTTATGTGTGAATTTTGCATTGTTTGGTGATAAATATTGTCTCTTAGTGGAGAGCTACAGATTCAAAGGGAGGAAAACAACAGATGGATATAAAATGAGGACATGACAATCAGGAAAATGATTACCTTTGAGGATAAGGAGAATCTGACACATCCTTTCTCTTATTTATCTTTCTATCTACAAAGCTTAGCATAATGACACACATATAATGGGAGTTCAGTAACTGGTGGTTGAGTGAAGAAATATGCTACTTAAAATAATGACTAACTAATGGACTTTCTGAGATAATTTTTATTCTCAATATTCATCCTAAAATAGTGTTTTTCCATATATATATATATATATATATATATATATATATATATATATACACACATTAGAAAGAGAGGAAGGAGAGATAGAAAGACATGTGCATGTGAGAAAGAAACATTGATAGGTTGCCTCCTTTATGCACCCCAACAGGGGATTGAACCCCACAACCTTTTTGATTTATAGGATGATATTCCAACCAACTTAGCCACCTGGTATTCCATGGGGTTATTTTTAATTTTTAATCAAATTAGTAAGTGCACATATTATAAACATTAAATGGTATTAAAATTTATAAAAAATAATTTTATCTTAACTGAGAATATTTTAACGCCCAGCGCTGTTTCTCTGAAGCAATCACTCCCATATATTTTTTCGTTTTCCTTTGGTATTTACGTCATTTTTCTAAATGTATGATTGAGAACCATTTCATAATTTATCAATTTGGAGCATTATCAATTGACTAACTGTGATAATAAATATTTTACTCTTTAATAAGCTCCCTCTATTTCCTTCTTTTATTGGAATAGTATTATAAGCTGTTTTTTTTTTTTTTATTAAATCAGCACACAATGACACCATTATTGTGAATATGTAAATATTGTTTACTGCTAGTCCAGAAAGTTTTCTTTCTTTCTTCTTTTTTTTTTTAACCATCACATGAGGGTATACTTATTGATTTATTTTTAGAGAGAGGGTAAGAGAGAGAGAAACATTGATGTGAGAGAGAACATTGATTGGTTTCCTTCTATACATGACCCTACCAGGGATCAACCCTCAACCTAGGTATGTGCCCTGGAATGGAACCCTCAACCTTTAGGTATATGGCCAATGCTCCAACCAACTGAGCCATACCAGCCAGGGCCAGCAAGTTTTCTTTTTTATGCAATTTAAAAAAACTTTTCCTGGAGTTTATAATATCCTTTTCCTCCAGTTTCTTTATTATGATTCTAATTTTAAATTTATTAAATCTTCCAATGATATATAAACACCAAGATGGTTTTTAAGTGCTCAAGAAGCCTGGATATAAAATTAGTACCATTTATTTTCATGAAGATCTAGTCTCTCCCTAGGTCTGTGATATAAGGGCACATAAGGACTTGCCATTACTTCCATTTCTGAAGGTTTCTATTTTCTATTTCCCAAATCTCATGTCTTCTTTTGTTGTTCCTTCCTTCCAAGACCTTCCTTAAAAAGAAAGGGAGGTACAAGTGAAAGTGCCATATTTTCAAAATCAGTATTAGATGGATAGTCTCAATATTGAATTACTAGAGGCCTGGTACACGGATTCTTGCAAGCGGGGGTGGTTCCTCGACCTGGCTGATGATTGGGGCCGTTTGGGGTCATGAGAGGTTGGCTGGTCCAGGGGAGGGACCATGGGAGGTTGGCTGTGGGAGCACACTGACCACCAGGGGGCACTCCTGCATTGATAAGCTGCCCCCTGGTGGTCAGTGTGCATCATAGCAACCAGTCAACTGTCATTCAGTTGTTCAGTCGCTTAGGCTTTTATATATAGAGATATATTGGAAATCTACTTTCTTAGGAAGTTTGAAGGTCCTGAGGCCAAAATGAAATTACAACCCTTATCGAATATCCTGGTTTCCCCCTGGTTAGACCTCCAAGAGAGAATGCAGCTAACCAATGCCTAGAATCTAAACTCTTGGAAGCCCTGTTAATATATTTATAATGTTTTAAACTTCTAAGTATGTGGCAATTTTGTTCAGCAGCAATAGAATACAGATACATGACTATAGATAGCTTTAATTCTATATCAATGCTTCCTATATAAAGTATTCTTAAAAATAACCAATTATCCTGATCTAAATTATTTATGTAGTCAAAAAAATATGTTTTTCACAAATAATAAGCTTTCTTAATACCCAGATTGCAGATAGTACCTTTAAATAAATATAAAATATCTGCCAAGTCATTAATTGTAGAAGTTAAAAGCCCTCGCTCTCTATGACACTATTGCCTCTGATTTGCAAGCACAATCTGCCAGCTTCCCAACCCATCAGTAGCATGAAAACATTTACCTTTCATGTAAAAGTGCCTGATGGCAAATATAGAACTAAAAACTCTGTTCATTGTGTTCCCCTGAAAGTTATACTTTATGGTATGCATACACTTATGTACACCTACACATTAATACACACTCTCTGAATATAGTTTGTATAAATACAAATCCTTTGAGGCTTTATTCTCTGGCCTGACTTTTAACTAAACACCACCCACTATGAAAGTTATAATAGTGTGATGGAAAGCTAACATTCTATTGAAGTAAAAAGCACTGAAATTGACCACTTTCAGAGCTTCATTGTTGCATTATAAGACTGGAAATGTTTTTTGGAAATTTGAATTTCCCCCACCTTTATATGTAGCTGCATGTAATAGTTACTACAACTTTCTTGAAAAAAAAAAAAGAAAATACTGAATTTGAATGCATGTGATGATAACAGCTATTTGTTTTGTTGTGTTTTTGTTTTGTTTTGTTTTTGGTGGGGGGAGGAGCTAAAGTATTTTGGGAAGGGAGAAATAATAAATTCTTAAGGCAAACAATGAAAGAGGAAACTAATAAAAATTTTAAGACCAGGGAAATAAAGAAGAGAAAGGAGATAGGCTAAATGTTAGGGTAATTTTAAACATTTATCTAAACATATGTGGTTTTAGAAAATATTTATTTAATATTTACTAAAATGCTATCACATCTAAAAAAGAAAGACCTGTAATGGTTATTTTTTTACTGTTGTTCTTTATTAATTGCATCCTGGTACTACATGTACTTTTCCAGTTATCCTGAACACAGAGTATCTGTAGAATTCAATACTGAATGGTGAGATGTTACAATGTGCTTTTATATATGTATAACTTTTTTATTCTAATTTATCATGATAAAGTTTAGACATACAGAAAATTTGAAAGAATTATACAATACAGTCCAATTTCCTGTTCACCTGTTGTTAATATATTTCTTTATTTGCCCTTTCCTTGATGCACATATACATAGATATGGAAGTTTTATTCTCTAAATGATTTACAATTAAGTTGCAATCATCATAACCCCTTACTTCCAAATACTTCAGTGTTTCAATTCCAATGGCATTATGCTTCATTACCACAACACCATTACTATATCTCAAGTATGGTTGATATGGTAATATTTTTCAATTTATAATCCATAATAAAATTATCCTAATGGTCCTCAAAATGTACTTCATAGATTGTTTAAAGAATCAAGAATCATATATTACAATGGGGTTTTCATGTTTCTTTAATCAGAGCAATTTCCTCCCCTTGTTTTGTTTTAGATCATTGACACATTTGAATAATCTGGACTAATTGTTTACTAGTATCTTCCACTGCTGGGATTTGTTTAATGGCTTCCACTTGATTTGATAACACTTCAACATTTTTAAGTCAAGAATACAATAGAGCTTGTGTTGTTTAATTTGTATTGCATGATTACATGAGTAAATATTGTCATTTTCCCCAATTGAATCACTTGGTTTGGATGGTTTCTATGAACACTCTCCATTCCATTAAAAAAGTATCTCTTTACTTTGACAAATAAGAAGTGATAGCTGATATGAAAGCTCCAGACCTCTAGACCTCTAGCCTCTTTCCAAACAGCCTTTCACCAATTATTTTAGCATGAATTGAGGATCCTTGTCAGAGTCAATTATGTCATTGAGAATTCATAATCATTATTTTTACCCTATCTTTTCCTCTATATTTGAGAAGCATTCTGCTGTAAAAGATATTTTTTACATGCATTCTCTCTTCCTTACTCTCTGCCTTTCCCTCTCTCATTCTCTCTCCTTCTCCTTTCTTTTCCATTTTAGAAAGTCCATTAATGTAATTCACCATATTTAATTGATATAAAAAACAAGTAACATGAATATTCCTGAAGTTGGTGAAAATACCTTCTAACAAAATTCAATACCTATTACCTAATAAGATGAGAATGAATACTTCCTCAAAATAAAAACAAATAAAGTAGAAGGAACTTATAATATTGCACTTAAGAGGTCTGGCTTTCAAGTCAGGAGGCTCTGAATCTGCTCCAGTTCCAAAATTACTTGTTCTGTGATCTTTCTCAGTAAAACCTCTGTGCCTCAATTATTTCATCAGTGAGATGAGTTCATAAATCTTTAGAGTTTGTCCTAGTTCAAGGTATATAGATAATATTCAATAAATATTAGCTAATACTATTACTATTATAGCTACTAGAGGCCCAGTGCATGAAATTCATGCACTCTGAGGGGGTGGTCCCTCAGCCCAGCTTGTATCCTCTCACAGTCCAGGAGCCCTTGGGGGATGTCTGGAAGTGGGCCTAAGCCGGCAGTCAGACATCCTTCGTGCTGCAGCAGAGGCGGGAGAGGTTCCCACCATCGCCGCTGAGCTCGCCAGCCATGAGCCCAGCTTCTGGCTGAGCGGTGCTCCCCCTGTGGGAGTACGCTGACCACCAGGGGATAGCTCCTGTGTTGAGCATCTGTCCCCTGGTGATCAGTAGGCATCATGGCGACCAGTAAATTTGCATATTATACTTTTATTATATAGGATTATTATAATTACTATTATTGTTTCTTCAGGTATTATCTCAAAAGAAGGATGATTAAGAGTGATTAATTAAATTAGGTATATTTTTAGCAAAAGTATTTGAACCAAAGACAATGAAATTTTTTATGATGCATCAAGAGTTTTTAAACTCCCTCCCCCCAAACCTCCTTGAACACTAAAGACCTGGCTTTTCTTTGAAAACCAGAAATTGGGAAGACACTAGCCAAACCTGAGCACTGGAGCTGCTGCAGCTGAGGTCAGAGGCCCACTGCCAGGGTGCAGCCTGGAGACCTGAGCGTACTCCTCCTGCTCCCCTGGAATGGTAAAGTGGGAAACAAAGACTGCAGGGGGCTCAGGAGGAGAAATTGATGCCATGGTGCTATGTGGAGCACACATGTAATTATGGAGGTAAGTGTTCTAGAAACTGAGAATCCTCTACCTCATGACAAAAATTGAGGTGGTGCAAGAGGATGTTGGGATGGGGACAATTTCTATATTTTTCCTTTTTGATGACTCATTCAGACAAGGAGACTCCCTTCCTTCCTTCCTTCCTTCCTTCCTTCCTTCCTTCCTTCCTTCCTTCCTTCCTTCCTTCCTTCCTTCCTTCCTTCTTCTTTCCTTCCTTCCTTCCTCCCTCTTTCTCTCTCTCCCTCTCTCCCTCCCTCTCAACCTTCCTTCTCTCTCTCTCTCTCTCTCTCTCTCTCTCTCTCTCTCTCTCTCTCTTCTCCCTTTCTTTCTTTCCTCACCTGAGGATATTTTCCCATTGATTTTTAGAGAGAGTGGAAAGAAGGGGGAGAGAGAGAAAGAAACATCGATGTGAGAGAGACATATGATTGTTTGCCTCTGGCTCCCACCCCTACTGAAAATGCATCATTCACACACACACACACACACACACACACACACACACACACACACACACACAAAATGCTTGTAGGGATGTAATACAAGACTGGCAAATGACCTTGTTATGAGGTATTATATAACCTAATGACCTTTATTAGAATAGAATTTTATCTGTA
The DNA here is from genome assembly GCF_963259705.1 of Myotis daubentonii. NCBI lineage: Eukaryota > Metazoa > Chordata > Mammalia > Chiroptera > Vespertilionidae > Myotis > Myotis daubentonii. The sequence continues at coordinate 98,865,075 of NC_081843.1, read as the reverse complement.
ATTTATTGAAGGGTCACTTGCTACCTGGGCGAGCAATTTCAGTCCTTCAAATTGTGTACTTCATTCTAAATCTATGCCTATTTAGTTGAGGGCAGAGCAATTCTTGTTGAAGTTCAAAAATAACCCCCAGCTGAATGCACAGGATCTGGACGAACTATATGTGGCATGACTGGCACAGATTTAGAATAATCCATTGCTCTGATGTTACCACTCAGTAAATGGACCCAAGCTGATGGTCTAAGTTGAAAGTATTAGTTGAAATGTTCTACAATGGCTCTGCTCCAGAGCATGTCTGGCAACTTGACTGGATAAGGCAGTTGACGATTACAGCTCAAAAGTCAGTTAATACCTTCCTGAAGTATCTACACACTTTATATAACACATTTTCACACCATAAATGAATTGAGTCACACTTTGTATAGCAAATTGTGGCATTGTTATTGGTATATTCTCAAAAATGCCATAATGATAGGAAAAAATGCTTCTTGCTAATATAACTGCACTAATTTCAGCCTAGTATAAAAATAACTACTTCCATTTCAAATTTCATGTTTTTACTGCAAATTGTTGTATGTGTTCATCATTTTAATGGAAGTTGACTTACATCAACAAATTAGGAAACAGTAAGAAAACTTTTTAGAATAGTTTTATTTTATATATAGTTACTAATACAGTATGTTTAGTGTAACCATGTTTCTATTTAACTTATTTAATAAGATAGAAGTGAAATGACCTGTGATTTATCTTTACTAACCATTTCTCTTTCGATTTACATGTGAATTTAGTCATATTGAGTTGCTCATAGAGTTGTTTTTTTCTTATATCAATCATATTATGGGGACTAATTTTAGTATGGCTTATATGAATGATACATAACTAATTCCCCAAATTTAACAAAATAAAGTGTTTTTTTCACTTTAGTGTTCTGAAAGATGTATTTTGCAAACAGTGTGCATATATAAGTGGTTGCTTGTTTGCAAACATCTATAATTAAGTTGACTATAAAATTCATTAAAAGTATTTTAGAATTAAGAAATCATAATACATTGAACTGAGTACAAAATAAATCCATGTGACAGGTATAATATTTTTCTTGTCTTTTGCTGTATAGCAAGTGCTTCTTCCATGTCCAGTATGTCAAAAGCATCCAATATTTATTTATTTATTTATTTAAAATATATTTTATTGATTTCTTACAGAGAGAAAGGGAGAGGGATAGAGAGTTAGAAACATCAATAAGTAAGAAACATCGATCAGCTGCCTCCTGCACACCCCCTAACTGGGGATGTGCCCGCAACCAAGGTCCATGCCCTTGACCGGAATCAAAACTGGGACCTTTTAGTCCGCAGGCCGACGCTCTATCCACTGAGCCAAACTGGTTAGGGTCCAATAGATATTTATTGAGTGCAGAATAATGACGAAAAAAATATTTTTTCTAGCATTTTAAAGACAAAATAAAGTCTATTCAGAAATTCCAGAGGGCAAGATTACCCTGATTTAATTAAGTAAAATCTTTAGTTACCTAATGTGTGGCAGATTCTTTGCTTGGATGAGAGGCTGCAAAGATGACTATAACAAGTCACTGAACTAAGGTGTCTTTAATTTAATGGTCAAGAGAAGTATTTATAAAAATAATGATGAAAATATTTCTGTAGATTTATAATATTCTAGCTGCTATTGCCAAACATTCCTAGAAGAAGATGATATTAAAATTCTCTTTCAACTTATTTCCAGTTTTATCATTCCTTTAAATATCTGAATTAGCTTTTCGAAATGTATGCAACAATTTTTCCAACACCATTTATTGAATAAAATGGATGAAGACCCATTATATGTTCTTGCTTCCTTCATCAAATATCAATGACTATAAAGGCATTGGTTTATTTCTGGGCTCTTTATTCTGTCTCATTGACTATATGTCTGTTTTTATAGCAGTACTGTGCTGTTTTTATTACTATAGTCTTGTATTATGGTTTGATATCAGGTAACATGATACTTACAACTTTGTTCTTTTTTCTCAAGATTGCAGAGGCTACTCGGTAATGTTTTCTTATGAGTCAAATCCTTTTTTAGGAGTCAGTCTTCCAGACAAAAAAACTACACTTTGTAATATCTGATGACTCAAAATGCTTGTAATAAAGTAAACTGTGACCAAATTAGAGAGTTAAATATATTGCAATATTTATAGTAAGGGTATAACATGATGTTTAGCTTTAGCATTCAATAACTTATCCTTTGAATTTAAGATGTTTGTGATTTCCTGGTCAAAGTGATATAAATAATAAATGTACATTTTTCATAACATATTGCCTAACACCTATTTGGATTCACATTAATCAATATTAACCATGCAATATATATTTTATTTGAATTAAAGCCATATTAAGTTATATATTTTGAGAAATATAGGTTTAAATAATATAAAATTTTTATCAATTAGAATGCCCCAAAGTAGCAGAGATGACTTGACAGCAGCAAATGAGGCAGATTATGAGGTGAATGTGGCTCATGTAAGATGAAGTAAAGTGACTCAGCTGTTTGTCACAGAGCAGTTGCTGGACAGGCGACTGGAGTACTTCCCCAGGCTAGTACTTAATGAGAGTTGTGCAAATGAATTGATTCAATTTGTGTTCTGCATGCAGCTGCAAAGTGTATAGGCAGAAGCTATAAAACATCAACATTAATGAGAAGCCCCAAAAGCTATATTCTCAGTAAGAAGAGGCATAATACAAGTTTTCCTTTTGGCATCATAAAGTAGAAAGAAATTCTTTATCCCCAGGGAACAGGCATTGTGGAACTTTATACATATAATCTTTATATTTAAAGTTCCACAATGCATACACACACACACACACACACACACACACACACACACACACACACGTATATATGTATAAATATATAAAGGTTCTTAATTATAAACAAATAACTGTTTAATAAAAATGTAGAAATACATTCACATATTGTTATGAGTTTTAAAAAATTCCATCTGACCTCACTAAAACTGTCTGGACACTATTGCAGAAATAAAACTATATACTGCATGATCAAAGGTGGGCCACACTGAGGCAGTAGAGGTTTCTAAGTTAATAGTGAAAATCAACTGGATAAATATCAGAGAATATTGTCCAGTTTCTGAAGCATTTCCTTTAAGCATGGTGTATTCCAAGATTTATCAAAGTGGATTTGAAAGAAACAGGCCATACTAGCTTTTAACAGAGGTTACATAGAAAGAGAGAGAGAGAGAGAGAGAGAGAGAGAGAGAGAGAGAGAAAGAGAGGTGGTCAGATAAGTTTGAGAAATCACAAATTCAACTAATTCAACATTTCTCCCTTCCTCCTGTATTTCTCACTACCTGAAATATAAAAGCAGCTCTTTGTATTACCGAAGAGGAATTGGAGTTTGCAGAACTGTTATAATTGTGGTTCTTGGAACATTGCTGTGATTCATGTTCTGAAGACCTTGGTTTGGGAAATGATAGGGTGGGGGTGTGAGTACTAGTTAAAACCAATGAAGTTCATATGATATAAAATATGGGGTGGGGAAAATTACTTATTATTTCCAGATAATAGTTTTGTCATCTGTCAGAATGTTGAGACCAGAGATGATGACTTCATGCTCTGTAACCTTGGTCTTTATATAACATTATTACTATGACAATGCCTACTGATAATAAAGTGTTTACACATAATATATAACTTGTAAGTCAACGTGAGATACTAATTCCAGAGCAGTTAGTAGATTGATCATTTATTTCGGCAAAAAAAATTGGGTTGTTTTGAATATTACCTTTTCCTTCCAAATTTCATTTTTAAACATATTCTACATGATGCGAATTATCATTTCCCAAGTGACTAGATCATTCAAGGAAAGGGAACAATCAAAGCTAGCTTTGCTTCAGGCTATTTGCAGTTGATGTCCCTTGAATTTAAACCACAAAGACATTTCAAAGAGAAAACATTTTTATCTCATCTGTAACCCAGGAGACAGGAAATCCTGGCATCCTGAGAAACACCTTTCAGTTATGTCAACTTGGCAACTTGCATCTGCTTTTGAAATAAGCAAACAGACAAAAAATTTTAATATAACAGTCTCTGAATCATGTTTCCTTAAACATTTTACCTTCAATACTGCATAAATGAAACACCCAACACTTAAAACAGTGACTAAAGACATCACCATTAGCTTCTCACAATCATGTTGGCAAGGTGAAAACAAAATGCATTTGGCTTCTGGATCTAAGACTCTTGCTCAAGTCCTCAATTATGTAAGTTAAAAACCATTCTGAGAATGCTCTCTATTCCCATTGATTCACATCTACCTTCTGCTCTGAATACCAGAAAAAATACAGCAAGATCAGTAAGTTCATGGCAAAGAAAGTTAACTAAAAACTACTGCTAATACTTAAAGCAAGAACTCACATATTTACCAAGTCACACTTCCCATTCTCATTGGCATGTATCCTATCTAATAAAAGAATAATATGCAAATTAACCATTACTCCATGATAAAGATGGCGGCACCCATAGCAGCAGGTGGGGGGGGGGGGGGTGTTGGTGGTGTTGTCCCGGCGACTCAAGCCCAGCGTCCTACACTCCGGTTGCGTGGAGGGAGGGGCCTCTCGCCAGAGATGAGGGTGTTGGATGCTGGCATCATTCAGGCCAGGCTGAGGGACCCCCACCCCCCATGCACAAATTTTGTGCACTGGGCCTCTAGTCTCTGTATAAAAAGGCATTTATAAAATTAACGTACTTTAAAAAAAATATATCTATTTTGAAGTCTTTTCCAATAAATTTTCTGGTAATCATTCTGTTCTTATGTAACCTAAAGCATATTGTACTCATTCTATCACTTTCATTGTTTAAAAAAATTGGAATAATTACCATATGCCTTTGGAATACTTAAAGAAAAGGGAAAAAAAAAGACTACAGAAATAGGATAAGACTTGGCACTCACCTTCAAGGAAGTAACATTCTGGTGGTGATGGGAAAATTCAAATACAAGTAAAATAAGTTGATCGAGGAACTCATTTCGGAGAAATTAGCTAAGGGTTTATGTAGGCAAAATTATTTTTGGTAGAACCTAAAAGATTATTATTATTTTGTTGGGAAGGCAATACTGAATTAAATTTGTTATGTGCGCGGAAGAGATCTTACAAACTGGAAGAGATACAAAAGCACAGAGATACAAATCAGCATATTTTTAAAGTGGAAGTAAAAAGTTAGAGCTGAATTAGGAGATAAAGTACCTAACATGTGGAACTATTTGTGGAGCATGGGCACTTTGCTATCAGAGACAACACTCAGTATCACAGAGACCTAATATGCTTACCAATCTGGGGAAATCTGGGGACCAGGTTTCCATAGCCCCTTCAGAGAAGGTCTGTGGGTCACCCTGAGCTCCTTGACTGGGTGCCAGGCACCAGAAATAAACAAATCTTCTGAAGAAAAGGAGGAGTTTACATCTATTGCTTAGCAAGAGATGATAAGAAGGCACACCTTTCGGACATGTTTAGGAGTAGATAAACACTAAGAGAGATTTCTGATGCAGAAGTGGAGGCTGGTAACATAACGAGGCCTAACTTCCAGGAGTAAGGCAGTTGTTTGGCTTGAAGATGATGTAATGATCAGTGAACAGTATCCACTATCGTTCAGGTCAGAGCATGGCCAGGTAACTAAGCATGTGGCATGGGCCCAATGGGACCAGAACAAGAGAAACATGTAAAGTGGTGTTACACGTATTTATTTTAAAATATTGATAATTACTTTCAACAAGAATAGCCACTTATTAAAACCTTATTAAATGTGCTAAGTAGAACTGGGGTTCAAAATCACATCAAACATTGAAGTACAAGTTCTTTAAACACTGACCACCAGTTAGTGCTACATTTATTCAAATATTGCTCTTTACTTACTGCCAAGGCCATAAGTTTGTAAATGATGTTGATATACTAATTTTCAAATGCTTTTCAAGTATCATGAAATAAATTATTGTATTTAAACTTTACCAACTAAAAAACGTAGGTAATTATTACTTTTATCTACAATAACATCATCCTTTTTAAAGTATTACTATCAGGCTGAGAAAGAGGCTTACTTCTAAAAAGCAGGCCTCAGCAGATAAGTAATGCCAAACACAGGATTACTTGTCAAATGTACCTTAATTCTTCTAAATGTGAACATGTGTTTCATACATATATTTTAATCAGAATTTAGGCTATGTAGCTTTTAAAAACTTTCTCTGGGTTAGCCAGTAGGAAAACAAAGCAAAGTATATTCCATATTTTCTTTCCAGTAACCATGGTTATACAATCACTGCCCAGTCTTCGTTTTAGTGTCAAGATTGTCTTATTGTTTATAATAACAGTTATTAAAAAATTTAGTACTTATCAATCTAATAGTCTGACCACTAAACTGTGTAAGCAGCTACTCCTGCTAAGTTACCAGAATTTTTTTCAATGCTAATCTTTAAAATTCATATTCAAATACTAAGTACACTTTATCCCTATTAAAATATGTTCATTTCAAATAATTTCATTTGGATACACAAAAAGTCATTACATACAATGTCGGGGTGTAATCGAAAAACACACACACAATACAGTCAGGTAAAAAATATAATCATTTACACATATTAAGCAGTTGATATGTTAATGGCAGTTTTCAAACTATTTATATGTATTAATTCATTGAATCTTTACAGAAATTATTAGAGCAAGTAAACAGACCCAGTTGTTCTGGTTCTGCACATGATGATCTTAACTATTATGCAATCATTCCAAATATCATCATTTCACTAGCAAATGACAAATGTGTTTCTTTGAAGAAGTTACAACATAACTATGCCCTTGGGTTCCCCATCTGTCATATGTATATGATCACTGTATATATGCCATTGAATAAGGATTAGATGAGTTAATAAATGGAATGTCTTAGTATTTGTAAACCAAGAATGTAACAGGGACATACATGTTGAGGAGAAAAAGAAAGGGAAAAAGAAGAAAAGAGCCTTTTCTTTTCAGGCCCATCTTTATATATAAAAGCCTAAGTGACTGTTATGGCGTAACAACCAGAACAACCAGTTGCTATGACGCCCACTGAGCTGGCAGGCAGACGAGCAGTTAGGGGTGAGCAGCAAGGCAGGCGAATAGTTAGGGATGAGTGGTCCTGGATTGTAAGAGGAATGTCTGACTGCTGGATGTCCGACTGCAGGGATTGGGCCTAAACCAGCAGTCGGACATCCCCTAAGGGGTCCCAGATTATGAGAGGGCACAGGCCGGGCTGAAGGATCCCCTCCTCCCCCCATTACATGAATTTTGTGCACCGGGCCTCTAGTCCTATATAATAAAAGCCTAATATGCTAAGTGTCCAGTCGTCCAATCATCTGTTCAACCAATTCGAAGCATAATATGCTAATAATATGCTAAGGCCGCTCAACCGCTTGCTATGACATGCACTGACCACCAGGGGGCAGATGCTCTGACCGGTGGGTTAACTTGCTGCTGGGGTCTGGCCGATCGGGACTGAGATGGGACGGATACGCCCTGGAGACCTACTGCAGTCACTCCCCAGCTGGCCAACCTCCCATTTCCCTCCCCAGCCCAGATCATGCACCGGTGGGGTCCCTTGGCCTGGCCTGCATCCTCTCACAATCTGAGACCCCTTGGGGGAAGTTGGAGAACCAGTTTCAGCCTGATCCCGTAGGCCAGGCCGAGGGACCCCACTGATGGACGGATTAATGCACCAGGCCTCTAGTTAAATAGAAAATATTTTTAAAATTTAACTTATACATACATATATTTGTAAGGTAGGAAGGTAGGTGAGTACACTGAAAATTAAGTGTCCCTAATTGGAAATGTTAGGAATGGTAGATTGTTTTCCTTATTCAGAGAATTGCAATATATATATTAAAATATGTTTTTATTTATTTCAGAGAGGAAGGGAGAGGGAGAGAGAGATAGAAATATCAATGATGACAGTGAATCATTGATCAGCTGCTTCCTGCATGCCCCCTACTGGGTATCAAGCCCACAATCCAGGCATATGCCCTTGACCAGAATCAAATCTGGGACCATTAAGTCTATAGGCCATTGCTCTATTCACTGAACAAACCCGGCTAAAGCATGCAATATACTTTAATTACTTACATAGGAACACTGTCAAGAAACCATTTTTAGTTATTACAATGGAAATAACAAAAGAGAAATAATCACTCCACTCTCACAAGCAGTTTTAAAACTATTTAATTTGATTATCAGTATGTAAATATGTGCTTTAAAAGGGTACATCTCTGATTAACAGTACAAAGGAAAAGCTTGATAATTAACAAAAATACTCCATCAACATTTTTTTTTCTTGATCTCTCTCTCTCTCTCTCTCTTTTTTTTTTTTTTGCAGGTCAGACTTTTGCAAGTGCTGGCAAATTAGTGTTTACTCAAGATTTAATGCCACTGTCAATCTTGCTTCTTTAACTAGAAAAGGCAAATCTGATTTACATTAACCTGAACATCTTAATAACTAATTAAAATCTCAGCCTTCTGGCAAAGTTCTAAGACATTTATTCTATTTAACTCAGCAACAAAATACTGTTAGTCACTTTCTTCTGAGAAAGGTGGCTCTAATTTATTGGCAGTATTAGGACCTTTTATATCTGCAACCTAATCAGCCTTAACAAAAGATTTTGTACTTGGCATGGTTCAAATATTTTGCTCAATGACCTATTGAGAGATATAGCTTTCCATTCATTGCTTTTCTGCCCCAATTTACTGCAGTGATTTTGAATTTGCACATATTTGTCCAGTTCATATGCTTTCAATTGAAAAGTATAAAATAGAATTCATATGTATTTTAATACGAATCCCCCATATTTGCTTTCCTATGTTAGAATATAAATAGGTTATAGGTGAATATTATTTCTAAATTTAAATAGATTAACAGATATATGAACTGGAGTTGCATCATACTGTTATATATTATCTCATTATACACATGAACTGAGCCTATGACTGACAGCATGAAGGATTTATAAAGGACATAGGTCAGGTGTGCAGTGTAATTTCTTAAACTATGATTGGAAAACCTGTCAATAGAAAGACTGAAATTCTGTCAACCAAATTGAATTTCTACTGGATTTGGGAAATTTCTAATGCTTGTGATAATATTAAAGTTCTTAAATTATCACTCATTGTGTTTAATGTATTATTTTTCACACCTCTCCCCAGATTTGCAAAGTTAATAGAACTTTCTTAAGAAAGTAGTAAATATCCAGAAAGTACACAACAATTGGTATCCTCCCGCTTTAGTTAATCTACTTTTCCAAGTAATTATTTCTAAGTCACAAAAATCAAAAGAAAAGACAGTTTCAACAAAAAGGACATATGGAAATTCATATTAAATGCTGCTGAGAAAACCAGGATTACTATGACTAATTTTGTATATTATGCTCTTAGAAATCAAGTTTTAAATTCTTGGGTAGTTAATGTGAACAATATGGTTGAGATTTGTGATCAATCATGACAACAAACAATATGTAGCATTGTACCTCGGAGTCAGAAACACCAGAAAGTAATAAAGCAAGATAAAGAATTTAGAGAATAATAGATTGAAAGACAGGGATATTTTTTCTAGGATTGTAATTGTTTTGAATTCAGAACTTTTCTAATATAAAAGTTTGATATTCTATAGCAATACAAGGTTTTGCAAAAGTAAGGTTTATAGTTGTTAGTATATGAAACTCAATTTATTCTTATAGTATTATTTATCAATTATTATATTATCTTCCATACAAATAGCTGTAAACCTACATTTGCCACAACCTGTATATATCCACATCTAAACTGAGTTTTAATCAAAGTGAACATGTAATAATATGTATTGTTGCGTCAAATGATATAACTATATTTTCTTTAATTAAAAATATTACTTTAGTTTTTTTCTAGAGTTGATATTTGCCTCATATTTTATTTGATTTAATGTACTAAGACTTACAGTCAATCTTTCCATCCCTTGTATACATGTATACAACCCTCTAAATCAGTGGTTCTCAATCTTCTTAATGCCGCGACCTTTTAATACAGTTCTTCATGTTGTGGTGACCCCCAATTTCATTGTTACAAATTGAACATAATTAAAGCATAATGATTAATCACAAAAACGATATGTAATTATATATATCTTTTCCGATGGTCTTAGGCCCCTGTGAAAGGGTCATTCAACCCCCAAAGGGGTCTCGACCCACAGGTTGAGAACCGCGGCTCTAAATCCTGTCTTCTTACATGCCCAAGCATAATTTGTATCTTTTTCAAAGAGGCAGCCTTTTGAGAGCCTTCCCTTACCTTAATCTAATCAGAACTCTGCTCCAGTGACTTTTGATAAATTTGATAATCCTGAGTTGTACACTGCTCCTCTCCTTTGTCTTTTTTTCTCACTTATTCCTTTAAGTTGTTGGAGTATTTATTTGAGTAACTTCATTAGAAAAGAAATACGTATACAAAAAATATTTTAGATATTCCAAGCTGATGCTATCAAAGCTATCAATTGGATAACCAGGTGATTCAGGAGCTTTGTTGATGGTGTTCCAAAAAAAGAACAGCCTTTCTTTGGGTAAGTGTACCTTTGTATGTTAATCATGTTATTGTAGTTCTATTCCTGGACCTTCTGATTTATCCCATTGATCTCTTTATGTCTTTACTTTAAAATTTCACATTGTCTGTAGAACGTCTTAAAACATATACTTGTAAGCCTTTCTTGTGTGTACTTCCTTTAAAAGATTGTTTTGTTATTATGGGTCCTATTCCCACATACATTTTAGAATTGGCTTGTCAATTTATATAAGAAAAATCCTGCTGGAATTATGATTGGAATAGCACTGAGGATAGGTCAAGTTGGGGAACTCCAAAAAAAAAAAAAAATTCCCAGGCTAAAACTTAATCCAGGAATTCTTAAGATTAATTGTGGTGGATTTCAGAACTTCTATGGAAATATTATAAATATGCTTGCATTTTTCCCTTTTTGAGCTAGAATTTCTGTAGAAGTTAGGTTAGCAACTCCTTTCATTGTAGGTTGGGTGTAAGTGGGGCAGATAATTTTTTTAAAAGCTCACAGACCTAAAATTGGAGAATGCATTCAAGAAAGTTCCCCAGAGTATCCTCATCCAATCTAACCCCAATGATTCATGTCTCTCCCACTTGCAAGATAGTTTCCTTTTATCCATGGGGATATATTTCAGATTCCCAGTGGATGCCTGAAACCATGATATGGATAGTACCAAACCCTATATATACAATATTTTGTTCTATACATACATACTGGTGATAAAGTTAATTTATAATTATCTATCTATACTAATAAAAGGGTAATATGCTAATTAGACTGGACATCTTCTGGACGACCTTCCAGACATCCTTCTGGACAAAGCCATGGTGGCAGGGCTGAGGCAGAGACAGTTAGGGGTGATCAGGCCGGCAGGGGAGAGCAGTTAGGAGGATCAGACCAGCAGGGGAGAGCAGTTAGGGGGATCAGGCTGGCAGGGGAGAGCAGCTAGGAGGATCAGACCAGCAGGGGAGAGCAGTTAGGGGTGATCAGGCCAGCAGGGGAGAGCAGTTAGGAGGATCAGACCAGCAGGGGAGAGCAGTTAGGGGGATCAGGCTGGCAGGGGAGAGCAGCTAGGAGGATCAGGCTGGCAGGGGAGAGCAGTTAGGAGGATCAGACCAGCAGGGGAGAGCAGTTAGGAGGATCAGGCTGGCAGGGGAGAGCAGTTAGGGGGATCAGGCTGGCAGGGGATAGCAGTTAGGAGGATCAGGCTGGCAGGGGAGAGCAGTTAGGGGGATCAGGCTGGCAGGGGAGAGCAGTTAGGAGGATCAGGCCAGCAGGGGAGAGCAGTTAGGAGGATCAGGCTGGCAGGGGATAGCAATTAAGGGTGATCAGGCTGGCAGGGGAGAGCAGTTAGGAGGATCAGGCCAGCAGGGGAGAGCAGTTAGGAGGATCAGGCCAGCAGGGGAGAGCAGTTAGGGGGATCAGGCTGGCAGCGGTTGATGCTCAACCACTGAGCCGCTGCAGCTGGGCTTCATTCAACATTATTGAATCAAAAGCGTAATTCTTTAGAAAGGTAGATCTAGGTCTATGGTCAGCAAACTGTGGCTCGCGAGCCATATGCGGCTTTTGGCCCCTTGAGTGTGGCTCTTCCTAAGCCTTAGGAGTACCCTAATTAAGTTAATAACAATGTACCTACCTATATAGTTTAAGTTTAAAAAATTTGGCTCTCAAAAAAAATTTCAGTGGTTGTACTGTTGATATTTGGCTCTGTTGACTAATGAGTTTGCTGACCACTGGTCTAGGTTACAAGACCACTGGAAGGGCTTGGCTTTACCTTCATTAAGTCAGTCTCTCCATCAGCATATTTGAAAATAAATATTGAAATAATTGTTTATACTTTTTAAATGTATGCATGTTTTTTCTATCTTATGACAATATGTTTTGGCCAAATTTTTAATGCAGATTATACTCTGTGTTCTCTATGATGTTTTTAAACTATTAAAATGACATTTTCTTACTGATGTCAAAATGTGGAATGGAAATAAATAGTTTAAGTAAATTCAATTAAAGCCCTTTTTAGGAATATACTATGAGACTAGAGTGAAGAGTTTCATAATAGTTATACTCATTGTTATTCTCGTATAGTCAAAGTTTTTCTCTATCATCTCACATAAAAAAATCACAATTTGTTTTTAATGTTTGTTGCAATGAAATGCTTACAACTTTTGAATTAATGCATAAATTAAAAGAATAATGCCTATGTACTTAAGAAAACAGTATGGTTCATAGTATATTTATACAATTGGTATTGGAGAGCAAACACATATGAATGAACAATATAAAGATATATTGACATATTGGGACAACTTTAATTTTTATTTTAAATAATTAAACTTACTGGTTATCAAATAAAAATGCATATTAAAAGTTACCTTTGAAATTGAGAAGCTCTTCTTTCCAATATTAAATTTATATTGAGAAAACTGACCTTGTATATTTTAATGAAACAATATTGGATTTTTAAATATTCATTCTGAAGAAACTGAAAAGAAGAAACTTATTTGGCTATTAACTTGCCTGAGGATAAATTCTTGATTTTCCTCTTATTATTTTAAAAATAATCCATTTTGTATTTATCTTTAGAGTTCCAAAAACAATTTCAAAATTAAGTTTATGTTTTTCTGCTCCAGGCTTGTGAAAAGCAATGAAAACACTGGCTGTTTTATGAAGAAGAGATTTAAGAGTTAGGAAGCTGCAGGCCAGTTAAAACACTTCATTTAAATATTTAGAAAATTCTCAGTTGAAATAGCTCTAATACTACATGAAGTTCCTTTTTGAACTTACCAGTTTGGAATGAAAAAGTAGGAAAAAAATCACAAGGGAAATAACTTTAATGGAAAAAAGGTACCTTCATCCAAAGGTTTAGAAAAGCTTCTACAACTCACTCCCCAGGCTTTCTTAGGGCAAATTTCCTCCAAAATGAAAAGAAGATTCAAGTCCTTCTTACAGTATTACACAGAGGACAAAATTCTAATCTAAAAAATTCAGACCCCAAAGTGAACCTTATACATAGAATTTTTCATTTTAACACATAAAGCTATATATGGTCTTAATTTGGCTTGCTTAACTATTGCTTATATTGTGCTTTTTCCCTCATCCGTACCCTATGACTCAGTCATACCTAATGCATTTTGGTCTCAGTATATTACCTATTATGTCATAAAAAATGAAGAGCTACATTGTTTCCATGTTTTCCCTATAAAATTCCAAAATTTTAATTTGGGTTGTAAGGATATAGAATGCCTGTAAGTTTCTTAAAATTACATATATAAATTTTGAATATATTCATATAAATGTTCTTCTCAAGAAAGTTTTCTCAAGCTTTTTTAAATTGCTAAAGTGGTCCAAATACAGAAAATGATCACTCACTTTTAGTTGTTTATTCAGTTCTAATTTCTGTACAATGTGGATTAAGCACTTTTTAGATTAGTAAAAATATTTTTTTCTTTACCATGTTCCTCCCAGAGTTAGTATATCACATGATACATGAAAGTGTTTAACAATTTGGTGAAGGTTTGAATAAACCAAAAACCTGTGAAGTAACATTACAAATTTGGAGGCTGAAACAAATAGGGGTTCACTCAATTGCTCAAGGTCACTTAGCCAGTATGTGCCAGTTGAGAGACACAAAGACCAGAGGTGGGTCTGATAGTATCTTCAAGTAGAAACGAGGAGGTCAAATATATGGAAGAAGATTTGACTTGGGAGGCGGGCACACAATGCAATATACAGATAATGTATGATATAAATGTACCCTTGAAATGTATATAATCTTAATCAATAGCATCCCAATAAATTTAACAAAAACATTTTTCTAAAGTTTCAAGGACATATTTCAACCACTCCAAAGGATGATAAATTATTCTATTTTAAAAATCTATAACCTTCTCAAAAAAAAAAAAGTTCCAAACTAGTAAAAGCCATACTTAGGATTTCAAGGTGACTATTGTGTTGCTTCTGTAAAGAAATATTCTCTGACACCTACCTCTTCAGCTGCCTGTTAGCTCTTTCCTTTACTCTCTGCAAACCTTCCTCACAGTGCACATCATTATGTATTGTAATTTGCAGTGATGTGCTGGCAACTTACCTCTGCAAAGGCTTAGCTTCCTATGCATAAATACTCCTTCCCAGGCTGATTTTACAGCTACCAAAGTGATGTCATGGGACACAGAATTCAGAAAAAAGAATGAACATGATTGCTTCGCTCCTGCTGATAGTAGCTGGCCCCAGCACCTAAGTGTGGGCTTCATCATGTCCACCAAGAAACTGGTATGGCTTTATTCTTCTGTGGGTTAGTACTTTATTTAGTACAAAGCAGATATTCCTTACTTGGGTGAGAATATAAGGCAGGTAAATTTGATATACGTTTATCAGAGTTCAAGCAAGAACAAATAGGAAGGCATGTAAGAACACTTAGTCTTTAAATATGGGGATTGTGTGGGTGGGTAGGCTTAATTCTAAAGTCATCCCAGGGTTCAAAACTCCTGGCTATTCAATCAAATACAACTCCAGGTACTGCTGTGAAGGGATTTTAAAGAAGAAAAGAGGGGATTAGTGTTCCTAATCAGCTGACATTAAAAAAAGGAGATTATCTTGGATTATCCAGATAGACCCAAAGAAATCACGGGGGCCTGTAAGAGCAGAAAAGGAAATAAGAATCGGTCAGAAAGATAAAAAGCATCAGAAGGAATTGACCAGCCATGGATGGTCTTGAATAGCAGGGGAATGCAGGTGACCTCCAGAAGTTTAGCATGGCCTCCTTCCAAAGGCCAGCAAGGAAACGGGCCCTCAGTTCCACCTCCTGAAACTAAACTCTGCTAACTGCCCCAAGGAGCCTAAAGCGAATTCTACCCCAGAGGCCCCAGCAGAACCAGCATGACTGACACCAGACTTCTGACCCGCAAAACTGTGGGCGGGTAAGTAAGCATTGTTGTAAGCCTCCAAATGCGGGTAATTGACTGCAGCGGTAATGGAAAAGGAATCCGGCGGGTATGGAGACATAGGCTTAGTGCAATGCCTTTGAAAGTAGTTTAGAGACGAGAGGAAGAAGCTTAAGGAGCGGACACCTGGGGTTTGTTAGGGTGGCGATCCGGGGCTGCAGTAGCAGGAGGAGCAGCACCACAGAAAAAGAGATTTCCTTCTCCCTGGGAAGTAGCAGCCAGAGCCATTCACAGGCAAGGTGAAGGTAGGTGTGTGGCTCCTAAAAAAAAAGTCTTTCGCTTCTGCCAACCTCACCTCACATATTGCACCTCCTCAGCAAGTAATTTTATTTCTTCAGAAAAAAATATTTAAAATCTGAGTTCAGGTTTCATTTGCAAGGCTACTTACCTTCCTACCAGGCCTGTTTAAGGGAATGACTGTTAAGATTTGTACTGAATCCGTTCTTCATAGATGGTAGATAAATAAGTATATCATAAATATACATGGGCACAATCAGTAAGCTTGAAGATGATTATCTTAAAATGTGGGGTGGGAAAGTGTTTGTCTTCTGGTCTGATGTTTAAAATATATGCTTAATTCAATGTTTCAATGACCAATATGAGTCTTGTGTTTTGATACAGGTAACTATAGGTAAGAATTGCTTATGTAAGGACACAAACATTTTCAACTGTTAAAAGATGAGGGGAATATCTTATATTCCTTAAAATATCTTACCTACATGGTACCTGCAATTACATTGCGGTGAATAAAACTTTTGCATTTCAATTAGGATTGTTAAAATGTAATTATAACCAGGAGATTGCACACTAAGTTATAAACCCATCTTTTTTCAAAAAGCAAATTCATGAAGGGGATTGGAGATAGACCATCATAGAAGCAGAATACTAGACATTTCTATTAAGTAATGTTCTACCATCTTGGAATGTTTATTCATTATATTTTGACTAATCAATTAACAAGTTGTTGTTAATAGGATTTCTGCACATGCTGGCTACTGAGAAAAAAAAGTATTAAAAAAGAAGTATTAGATTTAGTCTCTATTCTCAAAATGTTGCAGTTTAATTAAAGAGGGATGACTAATGCACAGGAGATAATTAGCAAATAATGAAAAACAGCATGAATTTATGTGATAAATGTGGAACCAACTTTAATTTTAGTATTCAGTTCCACTTTTTCTTCATCTTAAGCACTAGTATAATTCTCCTCTGAAGACAACAAAACAAACTGAAAAAACACCAAGTGACCGAAAGGGAGTGTGTGTATGTAATTATAACAATGATAAGTAAAACGGGCCCTGATCATCATTTCTTCTTACTGTGTTTAAGAAACGAAATATCTTTCATTAGAACTAACATCACAGTAATTACTATTTTTCTTCTCTGTACCATCTCATTCTGATTGTTCATACGGAATTTTAGGCTTCTGTTTATATAACATTTTATTCTCTCTGAGAAAAGAGAGGTTTCATTACTGAAAAGAAACCGTGTAATCATTAGGTTCTCAAAATAAAGACTGTTCAACCTTGTTCCTGTATTTTCAACCAATTAATCCGTTTCCAGTCGCAGAGAGGTTTCATCATTCACATATGAGTAGAGCAGGTAGAATTATAATGTGACTCTGGAAAGAAACCCACACTTATGTTTCAGATTTGAGGAAATAGAAAGCAGGTTCTGATGCTTATTGTGATGAATTGAAGATCTCTCGAGAATCTTTCTTATTTTAATTTTTGGTTCATAAAATCCTGAATGGCTAATAGGTAACATCACCTTCATTTTGATATAACAGGGATAAAAACATCTATAACTATATTGAAGAATTCTAAAAATATGACTCATAACTGCCACCCCCACTTCATGGTTTTTCTCCCATCCAGCTTCTTTTCGATTTACACAAAGACTATACCCATCAAAAGGCACTTATCCCTATTTTGGTTTGATTACCCCCCCTGTTCCCAGTTCACCATGAAATCCGTGGGTTGTAAGTTGGTCTCTCATTTAGTATTCTCTCTATAGAGAACATTCTTACCAGCAAAAGTACATATTCAGCCCTGTTGAAATACATTTCTTATTAAAATGCCCCCAATTAACTTTCTGGCACACAAGTTATTCTATCATGAATTGGATTTATGCAAAATATTACTGTCAAGATTATTCAACCTTGAAAATTGGAGTAATTATATTTTTTTATTTTGTAAATGTTAGAAGTATTTGAATGTAATAAATTAAAAATTTAATTTTCCTTTTGACAGACAGAAAGATGACTTTCTTTTAATGGCACCCCATTTCCTTGAAGTCACATTTTAAACAAAAGTTGAACTTTTGTTTCATTCCCTAAATCTGCACCTCCTTAAATCTTTATTTCACGAATAGTAGCACAGTTTTGCTTAGACACTTAAGGTAGACTTAAGGTCAACTTGATTCTTTTATTTTTAAATTTAAACCAATATATTAGTGAATTTTCTCAATTATAACTTCATAATTTAGCATTAATTTGCCCATCTACGTTCATCTGTAGTGCCATGTATTAATTCAGTACATAAACATCTCTTCACTGAAGATTGTAGCTTCTGTTTTTGCACATACCCACTTGCATTCTTTTTTTTTTTTCTTTATTGTTTAAAGTATTACATATGTCTCCTTTTTCTCCCATTGACCTCTCCTGGCCGTTCCCACCCCCCATTTGCATTCTTTATATGGTTCTAAAATGTTATCTTAAAATATAAAAGCTAAAATGGAACACTCCCAGGTAAATATTGCCAATGGTATCCAATGGGAGTTAGACTAAAACCCATCCTTCTCAGTATATCCTACAAGAATGCCTGCCTAACTTTCTAAATACATCTTCTCCTGCTAATTTGTATCAGTTCCACAAGAATTTTCATTTCTTAAATTGCCAAATATTTTTCTATCTCAAAGTCTTTGTAATATTCCATCTGCCTGGAACACATTTTCCTACAATATTTATCTCTGTAGTTCAAATAAATAAAATGTAATTTGTGCTTTCATATGGCTTACAACTAGCAGACATCAGAAATATCCAATAATTCAATGAAATAATAAAGTTAGAGGAGTACAAAGTTATAGAAATTCAGTGTTACATATGCTATACAATATGGAAAAGATATCTTAAATCACAATTTTACTAGTAGAAATAGTTCATGTATTTTGAGAATAGTATGTCAAAGTCTGTGCTGAGGATTAGATCTTTTCCTCCAATATACACATCTGAGTAGTTAATTCCAGTCCTGGGAAGCTGGTTAAAAGACCCAGATGCAAATGTGTTATCCTATCTAATAAAAGAGAAACATGGTAATTAGTCATACCTCCGCTACCCTTCCCATTGGCTAATCAGGGCAATATGCAAATTAACTGCCAGCCAAGATGGCGGCCGGCAGCCAGACAGCTTGAAGCGAACATGAGGCTTGCTTGCTTCAGTGATGGAGGACTCCAACGTTCCCTGCCTGCCGCTGCCGGCCTCTGAGCTTGCAGTTTGAAACATTGTTACAAATACAGAAGCTAAGCAAAACCCCAGAAACCTGCTTTCAGCCAGCCGGGATCTCAGAGCTGGAGTTGAAACAGTGTTAAAATTATAGAACCCAAACAAACCAGTTACCTGCTTTCAGCAGCGGAGGCCTAAGAGCTGGAGCCAAGCCTCAGAGCTAAAGCTGGCCCAGAATAATAAAAAAGAAAGAAAAAAAGGAGCGGTTGGGAGCTTCAGTCACCCGCCAGCCTGAAAACAGCCCTCAGCCCCTCACCCAGGCTGGCCAGGCACCCCAGTGTGGACACCCACCCTGAAGGGGGTGCGTGCAGCCTAAAAACAGCCATCAACCCCTCACCCAGACTGGCCAGGCATCCAAGAGGGACACCTACCCTGATCCAGGACACCCTTCAGGGCAAGCCAGCCGGCCCCCACCCATGCACCAGGCCTCTATCCTATATAGTAAAAGGGTAATATGCCTCCCAGAACCAGGATCAGCGTGACAGGGGGCAGCGCCCAAACCCCCTGATTGCCCTGCGGCTCTGTGTGTGACAGGGGGCGAGGCCACAACTTCCCTATCCGCCCTGCTCTGTTCGTGACAGGGGAAGGCACCCCAACCCCCTGATCAGCCCTGCTCTGTGCCTGATATGGGGGAGCTCCCTAACCCCCTGACCGCCCTGCGGCTCTGTGTGTGACAGGAAGTGGTGCCCCAACCCCCTGATGGGCCCTGCTCTGTGCATGACAGGGGGTGGCGCCGCAACCTCCCCATAGACCCTGCCTTGAGTGTGACAGGGGGCAGTGCCCCAATCCCCCAATCAGCCCTACCCTGAGCGTGACTGAGGGTGGCATCGCAACCTCCCGATCCACCCTGCTCTGTGCATGGCCGGGGGCGGCGCCCCAACTCCCCAATCAGCCCTGCTCTGAGCCTGACCAGGGGCTGTACCTAGCGATTGGTCCTTACCTCTGCCACCCGGGAGCAGGCCTAAGCCAGCAGGTTGTTATCTCCCAAGGGGTCCCAGACTGCGAGAGGGTACAGGCCAGGCTGAGGGACCTCCCCTCCCCCTGAGTGCACAAATTTTTGTGCACTGGGCCTCTAGTCTATCTAATAATAGAGAAATATGCAAATTGTCCAGGATACTGTCACAGTCATGACCAATCAGCCGGCTGTGTGAGCAGCATGCTCCAGAAAGTCTGCTGAGGCTTTCATCTGTCCAGTTCTACACCGAAGAGGACAGGGTTCAAGGAGGAAGGGCTCCAGTTTCGTTTTCTCAGCACCCAGCTAGGAGGCCTCCCTTGGGCGGCTCTCCCCTGTGCAGGACGAGTGCTCCGGCCCAGGAGTCCCAAGGGGAGGCGGAGCAAAATGCTTTTCCTCCAGGATCCTGTTCTCCCTGGGAGTCCGGAGGGCGCTCTCCCTGGGAATCTGGAAATCCACCTCCAGGGGCGACTGCGCAGCAGCTGGGCCGGGAGAGCCGTGGAAAGGTCGACATACCCATGCAGATCTGTACACTGGCGGAGGCCACTCAGCTCCATAGTTGAAGTCGTCCTCGATGGAGGAGCAGGGGTAGCAGGGATTGGAGTCGGCCAGGTCGGCATGGAACCCCAGCTGCCCGCCGAATGATTAGAGCACATGGACCTCACAGTCCTCGGTCACTTCCTGAGTAGCAGTCAGCCCTGACCCGAGATCAAACCTGAAACCCAAGTTGGTGCCCTGACAGAATGGAACCCAAACCTTTGTTGTGGCAGAGGGCTCCGGCCCACAGCAGGGGCCAGGGCGCCCAGAGGCGTTTTGTTGAGGACCCTGACAGGCAGCCCACAGCGCAGTGGGTTAGAACCTCCTTCTGATACAGCAAGGTTACGGGTCGGATCCTTGGTCAGGGCACAGACAAGAAGCAACCAAAGAGTGCATAATTAGTGGAACAACATACTGGTGTTTCTCTTGCTCCCTTCCTCTCTCTAAAATAATCAATCAATTAAAATAAAAAATAAACCCTCTGGCTTGCAGAGTTGCTAAAACTGTTAGAAAGCGAAGTCCCATACCTTCCTGTTCATTCAACAAATACTTCATATACTCCTTCAATAATCACACTGGAGATGGGTGTTTGTTTGTTTTGGTTAATCCTCACCTGAGGTCATTTTTCCGTTGATTTTTTTTTTTTTTAGAGTGGAAGGGAGGGAGAAAGACAGAAACTAATGTGAGAGACATCAGCTGGTTGCCTCTTGCTGAATCCCTGACCAAGGCCCCGGATTGAGCCTCCAACTCATGTATGTGCCCTTGATCAGAATCCAACCCGGTACCCTTCAATCTGTCTGCAGAAGCACTATCCACTGAACCAAACCAGCATTTTTTTTTCTTTGTAAGTCCTCCTCTAAGGATATGGTGTTTGTTTTATTGATTCTAGAGATAGAGGAAGGTAGAGGGAAAGAGAAAGAGAAACATCAATCAGTTGCCCAAGCAATCTGACAGGGATGGAACCCATAACCTGTATATGTGCCCTCACCTGGAATTGAACCGATGACCCTTTGGTACGTGGGAGGGCACTCTAACTACTGATCCACACCGACCAGGGCCTGGAGATACATTTAACAATTTTTTTTTCAGATCTGCCCTGGCCAGGTAGCTCAATTGGTTGGAGTCTCCTGTACACCAAAGGATTCCCTGTTGGGTTCCAGGTTAGGGCACATACTTAGGTTTAGGTTAGATCCCAGTGGGTCAGCAGGTTCAGAGGCAACCAACCGGTATTTCTCTGTTACATGGTCGTTTCTCTCTCTAAAAATCAATTTTAAAAACATCCTCAGGTGAAAATTTTATATATATATATATATATATATATATATATATATATATATATATATATATATATATATTCTAAAAAATTTTCAGACCTAAAATTTTAGTTGGTTCTTTTTTAAATTTTATTTTTCATTTACAGTTCATATTCAATATCCTATCCTATAAAATAAAACCCTAATATGCAAATTGAATGAACAGTGGAATGACTGGTCACTAACTGACCACCAGGGGCAGACACTCAATGCAGGAGTTGCCCCCTGGTTGTCAGTGTGCTCCCATTGGGGGAGTGCTGCTCAGCCAGAAGCCGGGCTCACAGCTGGTGAGTGCAGTGGCGGTGGCAGGAGCCTCCATGGCAGCATTAAGGAGCAGCGAGCTGAGCGGTAGGGAGCAGCAAGCAGGCGGGCTGTAAGGAGTGAGGGGTCCTGGATGAGAGAGGGATGTTTGCCTAAGCCGGCAGGTGGACATCCCCTGAGGGGTCCCGGACTGCGAGAGGGCACAGGCTGGGCTGAGGAACCCCCCTCCACCCCTCCCCTGCCCCGTGCATGAATTTCATGCACCTGGCCTCTGGTGTAGTAATGTAATTAGGAAACTCTGTCCTACTTAAGGAAATTGGAAAATGTGGAGAGATGACAATATGAGCTAAGCAGAACTCTGTAGAGGTAATTTTGAAATTAATATAATATTTAGAAGGACCCAATATAAAAATTAATGTATTGTCACAAAGTGCGATCCAGAAGTAGTTGACTATGTTGGAGATATTCAAGACACTTGGAAATGAGCTCAGTAGCTTGTTAGTGATCTTGGCTTTTTAAAAGGGAACAACAAGTGTTATATTTCTGGTCAACTAAAATGGAAGAAGGCAGAAAAAAGCTAAGTTATACCATGATAAATAAGAAAAAATTACTTTGATTTGCATTTCCTTGATGATTAACATATTAAATACCAGATATTAGATATTTTCTCCTAGTATTCTAAATATTTTCTTCTTTTTAAAAAATTATCTTTATTGTTTCAAGTATTACAGATGTCTCCTTTTTTCCCATCGACCCCCCCTCCTTCCCACTCCTGTCCCTTCCCTAGGCCTTCACCCCACTATTGACTGTGTCCATGGGTTATGCATATATGCATGTAAGTTCTTTTGTTGTCTTCTACTTCATGGGTATGATGAAATGGCTTTTAGAAATACAGTATTTTAAAGAAAATTTTAGAGTATTTTTAGTTTTTAAATAAAATTATAAGGAATGTGCAGAGATTTTCCATATACCCCCTACTACTGGCCAGTATCTACTGCATCATCAGAAATATATGTGTTTTTTTTTTTTTAAACCAAGGATGAACCTGCATTGACACACAAAAATCACCCAAACTCCATAGTTTACCCAAAAGTTCAATTTGGTTCCATTTATCTGGTCAATACAGATGTATAGTGAGGTATATCAATCATTGTAATATCTTTCATAATATTTTCACTTCCCTAAAAATCCTCTGTGCTCTGCCTACTCACTTCCCGTTTTGAGTTAGATTTTGTAGAGGGTCTAAGGTCTGTGCTTAGGCTCATTCGTTTGCATGTTCCAGTTGATCAACACTCTGTTGAACAAACTATCTTTGTCTCATTTCATTACCTTTGCTCTTTTGTCAACAATAAATAGACTGTACTCATGGAAGTCTATTCCTGGGCTCTTATGGGTTCCATTGATTCACTTGTTTATTCCTTTGCTAGTACTACATTGTCTTGATTACTGAAGATATATAGTCACTCTTAAACCTCATTTATGTTTATTTTCTTTTATCACTTTCTTTTTTATTGATTTCAGAGAGAAAGGGAGAGGGAGAGAAAGATAGAAACATCAGTGATAATAGAGAATCATTGATTGCCTGCCTCCTACAAGCCATCTACTGGGGAGCCTGCAACCTGGGCATGTGCCCTTGACTGGAATCAACCCTTCACTCCACAGGCCAATGCTCTATCCACTGAGCCAAACCAGCTAGGGCTATCACTTTCTATTGAAGAAAACAAAAAAAATAGGGTACTGATTTCTACAAATCCATGGAAATTTATACACAGCCAGAGTATGTGTCCCCCCAAAATGTATATACACTTTGAATAATTATTCATTCTAATGAATTAAATCTGAAAAGAAAGAAATATCAATTGAAATATCAGAGAAAAATGTGTATACAATTTTGGGGACAGCCTGTATATCTGCAAATACACATTAAATGCCTTCAGATCCGAAAAAGTCTCATTGGAAAATTCATTCACATATAATTCTTTACATCAGAAAAGCCATACAAAATGTATTGAAAAATAACCCACAAAGGCTCCAGCTTCATTATTAATAACTATAGCTACAGCACATGCTCTGGCTGTGCATAAATTTCCATGAATTTGTGGAAATCAGTACCCTATTTTTTGTTTTCTTCAATAGAAAGTGATAAAAGGAAATAAACGTAAATGAATTATTTGTCATAAACTCATCAATTCAAATGCATTTATGAGTAGCATTCTCAAGTTTAGATATTTACAGATAGGTAGAAGAATCACTTTGTAAAAAATCAGAACGATATGTGGTGTCTTGAGATATCTCTTACAAAATGTTTAGGGATCTTAAAATGCTTTTGTAATAATTTCAAGCAGAATCTACATTGAATGTATGCTTTCTGCCATGAGGAACTAATTCTAAAAATAGTTTTGATAAATTCAAAGGGAACAGGAGAAGTGTATGTGCAAGATAAACACTGTGAAATTATTAATATTTACAGGAGGCATTCTATCACTTTGGCCGAGCTAAAGCAATGCCATATTTTGTTGTTGTAATAATAAATGTTCCATGAAATAGAGCTATATCACTGTGAACCAGGATGTTCTAGCTGACTTCAACAGTCATTGACCTCTATGCTTAAAAACTTCTTCCTCCCTGATCATCACACATTTTATCTGACGGTAATCTAGAATCAGCTATCCAAACTAAAACAATAAATAATAGATAAATAAATGCCATGTAAGAGAGGAGCTTAGTGAAATGAAATTAAAAGTCAAAGCACAAAATTACTGTTCATAAGATATTCAAAACTAATGCAGAATGAGTATCAAGGCTGTGGTCATACATCTTCTGTTTGTCTTCTTTGACTCAATGCATTTTCATATGCATTTGCCTGTAATACATTTATATTGCTTGCAAATACATAATATTTGGATTAGTCCTTTAGATTACTACTAGTAAAATATCTTATTATATTTCATCTAGTTATTTCTATAAAGGGTTATTTAATGCTCATAAAGAATATTAAGACCAGTTGAGAAACTGCCATTGAAATGACGAATAAAATAGTCATTTATATATATATTTTAATAAAATTACTAGTGGCCCAGTACACGAAATTCGTGCATGGGGAGTGGGGTCTCCCTCAGCCCGGCCTGCACCCTCTCTAATCTGGGAACCTGCCGGGGTCCAACCCCAGCAGGTCCAGGGGTTCCCAAAGGTGTAGACGGAGTCGGCGAAGAAGGAAGGACACGGAGACAGCGTTCAGTTGATCAGCAGCCTAGCCAGGATCGCTAGCCCGGATCTCCAGCCAAGTTCTGGTCTGGATCTCCAGAGAGGTTCTGCTTCAGATCTCCAGCCAGGTTCAGTCACCAGGTTCTAGTCAGGTTCTCTTGCCATGTTCTATAGTCAGGTTCAGTCCAGGATCTATTGCCATGTTCTCTCCAGCGAAGTTCTTCTGTCTCCAGGCTCCGTGTAGGTTCTGTCTTCTGAATTCTGTCTCATGAGTTCTGTGTTCTAAATTCTGTCTCTTGCTGTCTTCTGAATTCTGTCTGTTGTTGTCTTGTTGCATCTGCATTTATACCAGTTGATTCTAATCCTGTCAATCTCTATTACAAAGGTTAGGGCGTTTCTTATCTCCATTCCAGGGAGTAAAAGATTATATAGCTTAAGCATGATTGTTTGTAGTTAAATTGATTAACTACCGGCCTGGCACTTAGTTAAGGAGTTTCATCCCCTCCCTAACTTCAGGGGAAAATCCCTACCTGGGGATTCAACCTTTCTCGGAGAGGTGACCTTGCTTAAAACACAGCGCCAAGAAGGTGAGCAAACATATTAAGAACCGTATGCTGTATATGCCAGGTCCCTTGAAACAGCAAGGATGGACCGGCTCCCGGCAGGAACCCTCAGGGGATGTCCAATTGCTGGTTTAGGCCTGATCCAGCCTGCTTGCTCCCAACTGCCCCCCTGCTGGCCTGCTCACCCCCAACTGCCCCCTCTTCTGGCCTGCTTGCCCCTAACTGCCCCCCCCTTTCTGGCCTGATTGCCCCTAACTCCCCCCCTGCTGGCCTGCTCGCCCCCAACTGCCCTCCCCTCTTGGCCTGGTCACCCCTAACCAACTGCCTTGGCCCCGTCACCATGGCTTTGCCCGGAAGGATGTCCACAAGGTCTCCTGGAAGGTCTCCCGGTCTAATTAGCATACTACCCTTTTATTAGTGTAGATATAACACTTGCTTTGATACTTATTTGTGATATATAATCTTACACCCTGTTCTATGCCTCCTTCCAACATCCAAAATTTTACTGCCAATAACATCTAAGTCAGCATTAGTATATTGCAAATGAAGTCTTTTTTGTTTTAAAGTTTAATTTTATAACTTAAAAGCCAATTCATGCCTCCAAATTATAATGTGACACATTAAACAGGAATGTAAGCAGATGGTAGAGTGCAGTAATTTTTTATTTTCTTGTTATTATTTTGTTTTTAAATTTTAGATGCTTATGAAAGATTTTGATTGATTTTGGTAGTCACCACAGTTATAAAACTATATTACATTTTAAAAACATGAAAAAGATTCTCCAAATGTAATTCCTTAATGGAAAATGCTTACAAATATTTCAGAAAATATACTCTGAACAGCATAATACACATCCTCAGATGTATTTAGACAAGTTGAACATACAAGATGACACTCATAAAAGTGGAATAAACTCCTGGGTTATGGGGGAGACCCTGGTTCACAGTCTTAGAAAAGAGAGTGAGGTTCAAGACCCTGAGCTTGTGTCACCCAATGCCCTAAAGGATCCAGAGCCACAGCACCTCAAAATATTAGAATAAAGACTGGTGTCCTGAAGCAGTGCCATGTCTTTTGTTAGAGACAGAATGTTTGTGTCCTCCTGAAATTCATATGTTGAAGCCCTCCCCCCAGTGTGGCTGTACTTGGAGATGGGGCCTGTAAGGAAGTAATGAAGATTGAGATAGTAAGGGTGGAGCCCTGGCCTGGTAGAGTAATGTTCTTATATAAAGAGATACTCCAAATCCTGCCTTCTCTTAGTGCACCACAGAGGAAAGGCCTTGGGAGCACACAGCTGTAAGAGCCATTGGCAAGCCAGGAAGGGAGCTCTTAGAAGAACTGAATCAGCAGGCACTTTGATCTGGGAATTCTGGCCTCAGGACTGTGAGTAAATACATTTCTCTTGATCAAGACACTAGTCTATGATATTTTGTACACTAGCGCTGGCAGACTAATATATCTTCCAAGAGAATTTCAGACTAGGGAGGGAACTGAAAGCCAGATAAAATAGGGAGTGATACAGAATGTTCAGCCAGCCTGGCCGGGGTGGCATAGTGGTTGAGTGTAGACCTATTATGAACCAGGAGGTTATGGTTCTCTTCCTGATCAGGGCTTATTCTCAGGTTGTGGGCTCGATCCCCATTGTGGGGCATGCAGGAGGCAGCTGATCAATGATTATCTCTCATCATTGATGTTTTGATCTGTCTATCCCTCTCCCTGCCTCTCTGAGATCAATGACTATCCTATCTAATAAAAGAGAAACATGGTAATTGGCGTACGACTGCTACCCTTCCCATTGGCTAATCACCAAGATATGCAAATTAACTGCCAGCCAAGATGGCGGCCGGCAGCCAGGCAGCTTGAACCTAACATGAGGCTTGCTTGCTTCAATGACGGAGGACTCCAACGTTTCCCGCCTGACTTGCCGGCCTCTGAGCTTGCAGTTTAAGAAACATTGTAACAAATATAGAAGCTAAACAAAACCCCAGAAACCTGCTTTCAGCGAGCCGGGATCTCAGAGCTGAAGTTAAACATTGTTTCGATTATAGAACCGAAACACCAGATACCTTCTTTCAGCAGCAGAGGCCTCAGAGCTGGAACCAGAGCTAAAGCTGGCCCAGAATAAAAAAGAAAAAAGAAAAAAAGGAGCAGTTGGGAGCTTTAGTTGGCTTGAAAACAGCCCTCAGCCCCTCACCCAGGCTGGCCAGGCACCCCAGTGGGGACCCCCACCCTGATCCAGGACACCCTTCAGGGCAAACCAGCCAGCCCCACCCATGCACCAGGCCTCTATCCTATATAGTAAAAAGGTAATATGCCTCCCGGCACCGAGATCAGCGTGACAGGGGGCGGCGCCCAAACCCCCTGATCGCCCTGCGGCTCTGTGTGTGACAGGGGGGCGGGGCCACAACCTCCCTATCCGCCCTGCTCTGTTCATGACAGGGGAAGGCGCCCTAACCCCCTTATCAGCCCTGCTCTGTGCCTGATAGGGGGGAGCTCCCCAACCCCCTGATTGCCCTGTGGCTCTGTGTGTGACAGGGTGTGGCGCCCCCAACCCCCCTCCCCCACGGGCCCTGCTCTGTGTGTGACAGGGTAGAGCCATAACCTCCCCATCTGCCCTGCCCTGAGTGTGACAGGGTGCGGCACCCCAACCCCCTGAACGACCCTGCTATGTGCGTGACAGGGTATGGAGCCCCAACACCCCTGATGGGCTCTGCTCTGTGAGTGACAGGGGGTGGCGCCGCAACCTCCCCATAGACCCTGCCTTGAGTGTGACAGGGGGCGGTGCCCCAACCACCCAATCACCCCTACCCTGAGCGTGACTGAGGGTGGCATCGCAACTTCCCTATCCGCCCTGCCCTGTGCATGACAGGGGCGGCGCCCCAACTCCCCAATAGGCCCTGCTCTGATCCGGACCAGGGGCTGCACCTAGCAATTGGTCCTTACCTCTGCCACCCAGGAGCAGGCCTAAGCCAGCAGGTCGTTATCTCCCAAGGGGTCCCAGACTGTGAGAGGGCACAGGCCGGGCTGAGGGACCCCCCTTCCCCCCAAGTGCACAAATTTTTGTGCATCGGGCCTCTAGTGTATATATATATATATATATATATATATATATATATATATATATATGTATAATGTATTCATGTGGATGGGAAATCACAGTCATAGAGAAAGCAGTAAGGTGGAGTTAACACAACAGAAATTTATCATGGCAACTGCAAAAGGATAAGGGGAGGGAGGGGTAACTGGAACCTGGAAGGAACAGTTTATGTAGAAAGGTCTGCACTGAGAGAAACAGTGACTTTCCGCCCAGGTATACTACCAGGCCACATTGACCTTGCAGAGGGAGCAAGGTCAATAATCCTCAGCTCAGTCTGCTCCCCTCTGGACTCCTTGTGAGAACTTTGCATTTACTAGCCCAAGCAGGTATCAGAAGCAGGGCCGCCCATTCATGTCGTTCTCTGTATGTTAGCTTCCAAAGGGAGGTGATGTGTGACTGAAAAGAAAATATTTATAAACAACAATCCTTAGAAGCTAAATTATGACCAATCAGATAGTAAAAGAACTTAGAGATGTTTTTACTTTCCAGAGGTGTGTGTTGGCCTTCAAGGAGCTATGAAAGGGATATAAGTAATAAGAAAAATGATATACATCTCATTATTACAGATACATAATGGTGAAACGTAAATGTAATAGTTTTATATTTAAGGGGAAATTAAAAATGTTTGTACACTTAAAGTTTTCTCTTTAATGAAACAATGAAGTCCAAATTAATGGCTGTTACTTTGTTGGGAGTTAATTTTCTTCCCCCTTACATTTGAAGGTAACATCTTGTATCCTAAATTACTCAGTGGAAAAGTAAGTTGATGGCATGAAATTAATTTCCGCCTTTTTTTTTTAAATCTACATGGATATAAATCACTGCAACTTGGGGGAGGTTGAAAAATGACTGTATTAACAAAACTTCATGTTAAATAGACAAATAAACATCCTCAAAAATCAAATCACTGTTGCATATTTACCCATCATTAGCCATAATCTACTTCAGATGATGATGATAAATGAACCAAGAAACTGGATCCCTGAACAATACCTATTTAATTATAACAAACTACCAAAGACCCAAAGACTCTCCTACCCTGAAATTGGTATTTAGCCCAATGAGGACATAATTGCTGTCTCCTCTCACATATCAGTTTTCCTCTATTATCAGGAGTCCTTTTCCCATAATCTCACAGCTTCATTCCCATGTTAATTCTAATCCTTTCATGAATGCTGTTGATACACAATGATAAACTCCTCAAGATAAAGTCAATTAACTTTGATATTTAGATAGATAGATAAATAGATAGATAGACCATAAGAAAATGATTAATATATGTGAGTATTTTTTTAATACAAAACTAGCTATTTGCCTATTTTGAAGGTGTTATAAAGGCATTAAATGTGCATCCTTCAGACTTCTAAATTGTAGCTATAAGATTGAGCTTTAACATTTTTATGTTTATTTCTATGACCAACAAGGCTAGGTTCCTGAAAAAGAAGTCCTCTTTGCTTTGTGCCTTTCATAAGTACAGGTTATACTAGTTTGTAGTTATGAGACCTGACTACATGGAGTGCCTTAAATTGCATTTACAGTTTTTCATGGTCACACTTTTTCACCCTTCCTGTCTGTGGGCACAAAATATTTCACCAATAAGAAACTCTTTATTCTGCTGCCTTCTGATTTTGTTGAATGTGTTGATTAACTTTCTGGCCTGTTTTTGAGATCTTGTCCCACCTCCCCGAAGCAATCTTTTCTCTGGATGTTGATTATATTGTCATTATTGCCATACATTGTTTCACCAACTCTGTCTTTAAGAAGGATCCTTCTTTTTCTATACTTTATCAAGAATTCATCACTACCCCTTAATCATATGTTAGGTAAAAAAAATAAACAAACACAAAAGATAAAGGACATTTATTCTCTTTTTATACCTGAATTTAGAGGAAGCTTCTCTCTATGAGATTTTTCCAAGACATCTCTGTATATTATAATTAAAGATGCAGCTCAATATTTTTTTTTTACAGCTGATTTAAAAATATTTTAAAATAAGCAGAAATAACTAAGGTAAAAAGGGAACTTCAAAAACAAGATTTATCCAGGAAAATAAATTCAAAAGACAAATGATAAACTTACGTCACAGACAAAATTCTAATAGCCCTAGGGCAGGTGCTCTATCCACTGAGCCAAACCAGCTAGGGCTCTCACTGCAAATGTTATAACTCATTGTTGTATTACAATTCAAGTGAATAATGATTACTTCTATATTATAAGTTGACTAAGACAAAGATTACTACATACAAACAATATGTATTTTTGTTTGCTTGTTGTAAGTGTGGATAATATCTTTACTATTTCATGTTTATTTAAATATAGTAATTTATATGACACTATTCTTTATAAAGCTTCCTACCTTCAATTTTTAGTTCTTCAAAGAAAATTTTCTGTGAACAGATCATTAGGAAATAACAAGTCTTGGTCAGATAAAGAGGAAATGTGTGAGGCAGCCTAAGAATGATTGACTTATATTGGGGGATTAAGAAAACTATGTATGAAGAGACCACAATAGAAGAAAGCATAGACTTATCAAAGGCAGAACAATTGATCTTTTGCTACAGAGAAACTTTGGCAAACTTTGGAAACTTTGGCTTTTACATTCATTATGCATCTAATTAATACTGTGCATGGATTTGTTTAAATTAGTCTACCAGGGAGTTGGATCTCATATGGAAAATAATAAAGCCAAGTAGAGATTCTGACACCAGGTCAGTAAGCAGGTGATCAAATAGGCATTAAGCTATTAATTTTCTTTTAGACTTGGAAATAAATGAGCATAGATAAAAAGCAAATAGAATTTAATTAAACAACAATATTAAATGAACTTGTATAATTTGATTGTTTGCCAAAAAAGTTGCTTTTTTTTGCTTCCAAAATTATAAAAGTATCTTAGTATTTTTTGTAGGACTTAATACCATTACAAATGTCAGTTAAAATATTACAAATTAGCCCTAGACAGTTTGGTTCAGTGTATAGAGCGTCAGCCTGTGGACTCAAGGGTCCCGAGTTCGATTCCGTTCAAGGCACATGCCCAGGTTATGGGCTCAGTCCCCAGTAGCGGGAGTGCGTGAGACAGCCAATCAATGATTCCCTCACATCATTGATGTTTCTATTTCTCTCTTCCTCTCCCTTCCTCTCTAAAATCAATAAAAATATATTTTAAAAAATATTACAAATTACACATTCAAAAAGGGTGAAAATTCATTTTTCTAATGAATGAGTATTTTTATGATGTTTTAATTTATAGTAACATTCATATATATTTACATACTTCAATTTGTTTTATAAGGTGGTTAGCTTAAATTGAGGAAGAAGTGCAGCCAGCATGGCTTAGTGGTTGAGCATTGATCTATGATCCAGGAGGTCATGGTTTGATTTCTGGTCAGGGTACATGCCTGTGTTGTGGGCTCAGTCGCCAGTAGGGGGGTGTGCAGGAGGCAGCTGATTAATGATTCGCTCTCATCATTGATATTTTTTTTCTCTCTCTCTCTCCCTCTCCCTTCCTCTCTGAAATCAATAAAAATATTTTTAAAAATAAAATAAAAGAAATTGAGGAAGCAGTACCCCCAGCAGGACTGCCTGGGTTTAAAAGTCATTGCATATCATCTTGACTACATAATTTCAATTATTTTACTTGGTTCATTTCCTAATTGGCAAAATGAAGGTTGTGAGATTATTTATGTAATTAATATAGGGAAATCCCACGAAGAATATAAATTACGAGCATGTTTTAAATGTGTTGTTTGTATCATCATTATCATCATCACCATCATTTCATTCAGTAAATCAGACTGAACTATTTTCTAAGCTAACCATTCTTTAAATGGGAATGAAAATATTAATTAATATTCTCCTTTTTTGTCTATAGGATCTTGTGTGGATTGGAAATAATAGCTAAATAGTAACAATGTAAAAATGAAAGATAAAATTGTCATTTGTTATAGTTAGCATAAATTTGAAAACTATATGTAAAATTTTTAATTTGCTGAAAAGTCAAGATATCTTTATATTAATGACATGAGTTTGATATTGAAGTTTGAGACAAATTCATTTAAGCAATGTAGGCATGACTTAGTGGGAAATTTTACATCATGGATCTTTCAACTAGAATGCCTCAAGGACATATCAGATACAAGTTAGTGAATCCAAAATATCAGTTGTCATCAATCATGGATTGACAGAGTTCTTGGGAGTTGGCAGATTCGTCAGTAAGCTGGATATTCATACTGACTTCTGGCTCTAAACTTTTATGTTCTGAGGTAAAAACACACCTCCGTGATTCTCTGTGTGTTTGTGTATGTGTGCCTTGCACTTGCATTTATTTTGTTTAATATTTGTCTTTGGTGTTAAGTTAGGTAGACTATTAGGTATTCCTGGAACAGATGTGCAGAAAAAAAGAAAACTATTTTCTCCATGACTTAATAGAACTAGGGATAAAATTTTCAAAATGGTTTACTCAGTCCTTAGAGATGAAAGTAAAGAGGCTGCAAAATTGCTAAATGCATCTCAGAAACAAACATACAACTATGGCAAAAGTAGCAAAACCTATGGAGAGTTAGTTTTTCTCCTTTTACTTTATTATTTCTAAAACACTTTTAAAAATCACTTTTACTAATGCTACAAAACAAAGCCAGTGTAAACTGTTTCTCTTAACCAATGGAATGAACTAGAATTCAAAATAAGTATAGTTGGTTTATTATTTTTATTTGAGAGTACTGCATTATGGGCATGATCCAAGAAATTAGAAAGCCATTTTTCAAAGAGGAACATGTTGGATGTATTTTGTTTCCCTGGAAAAGAATAAGGATTCTTCCATGGTAAATGAAACCTTTCATACCCAGTTTAACCTAGTCCCTTCTTCCACAAGATTTGAATTATTAGGTATAATCACATGACCAAAAGACTATGAACAGGGTCCATGTGCCTCATCTGACATGAGAATAAAGATGAAAGTTATCCTGCCCCAGTTGCTCTTCCCTTGAACAGGGCGGGACTGGATCCCAGTGTGGCAGTGAATCAGCTTTGACCTGGCTGGTGAGTGGCAGGTCTTCATCTCCTCCTTGAGGAGCCATTGTTGCCATAGTGAGTCTGCTTTGCAGAGGTTTTCACTTAACTATGTAACCAACCTTCCTGCACAGTTTCAGAATTCCCCAAATATCTTGAGGGGGGAAAATTTCACTTTGTGTATTTGAGTTGTATCCAGAGCTTATTGGTGCCATTAATAAATTACCCTTAGCTTTTCTAGATGTTCCAAGGGTAAGCTGGGAAATGCTACAAAATACTATTTAGTATTTGAAATACATCTTTTTTTTTTTTTAGTTATACATTCAAACACTTTGCCCAATTTCATGAAATGGTGTGTTTTCTTATGACTTGGGAAATTGTGTATAAATATTAATATTTTTATAGTATATACATTATGCCTATTTTCTCCTTATATGCCACTTTTTCTTAAATCTTGTTAATTTTGTTTTTCATCTTATAAAAGTTTACATTTTAATTTAATCCAAATAGCAATTAATTTCTTGCCTTTGTTTTTCATGTCTAGTTTAAAATGATAATTTCTATCCCAATTTTAAAAGCATATCTCTTAAATTCCCTTTTATTACCTTTTTCAATTATCTGTTAGTTGTATATCTTTATTAATGCATGTGGAGGAGAAGAAAATGTGCCTCACAGAATCCAGGTCTGTGCTCTGAATTCCATTACCATGTTTTCATGGAGACCAGGCTTTCCACTGGCTGTTTTTAGCCAATGATGGCATGTACAGAAGCTTGTCTAAGGAATTGGAATAGAGCCTTAATTTAATGCCTCTCTAAGACATGTAAGGGCTCTTGCTATGAAATATTAAGATAGCTGGAAAGGAAAGTCCCCTTTGGTTATCATTATAAATATTGCTTTAGTTATTTTTTCATATGTCCTTAACAATAAGCTATTCAGAAAATATATTCCAAATTTCATGAACAATCTACTATGGCTCCAGTTATAATTATGTTGAATTTAAGGATTCATTCCATTTCTCCAAAAGTATATTCTCTTATCTTTTGCTATGTTCTGTAGTCAAGTGGCACATTTTTCTCAGTATTGGTCACACACACTTCTTTTTACTTGCAGTCACATGTTTTAAGTATTCTTGAAATTTGAGTTTAGCCAGTGGATGTCAATAATTACAGCTGCTATTCATCAACGCAAATTCTGTAAGGAAGGAGAAAATATAACTTTATGAATATAGGCATGGAATAAAGCAAATCTCTTTTTATGTAGTTGAATATGGTTTAAAAGTAATAAAGTGTCTGATAAATGCATAATACCAATAGCATTTTTATGGGTTAAGATAAAACACCTTATTGGTTTCTAAGATAAAAGATTCTCTCCAAGTACTATCTGATTCTCAACTGCCTACTATTTGAACTCCCAGAATGGAGGGTAAGGCTTTAGAGTGCTGCATCTTCTTGGCATAATATTTACAAAGACTAACTAGACATATGAAGCCTACCCCTGCCTGCTTCCTTTTGGGAACAAATCTATTCACCAGGGGAATCAGTTTCGTTGTCTCCATCACATATACTGTCTCACCTGGTTAGACCTGTCTTTCATATGGGGAAGCTCATCTGTGACGCCCAGAATTATGACTGAATTGGTAAATCTCAATCTGGGATTCAGACAGAAATTCCATTTGCACATCATACAGGTTATGTCCTCCAACCTCCACTCCATCATAATAACACAGATATTTCAACTTGCATCATTATGTGTGTTTGGGATGGGATGGGAATAATTAGGTAGGAAACATTCTGCACAAAATTTAAATATGAACTATAAAGTACACATTATAGTAGATGGGGAACAAAATTCATCTCAAAATATTTTGTCCTTAGGGATAATTTACAGTCTGTCCCAAGCATGTAGAGGAAAAGAAAAAAATCAAAGGGGAAAATCCTAGATTTACTACTCTAAGACACCCACATAATCTCCTTCATGCACCCTCTTTTTAGACAGTACAGTTGTCGCACAAGAAACTCTCTGGCACCTATGCAGGTGAGCTCTGGGGTTCCCATTTTACAGTAGAGAAATGGTTATGAGTGAATTTGGGGAAATCAATCCAAAGTGCCTGTCAAAAAGTTCTTAGGGAAATTTAGTGAAAAAGTAAATTCATGTGGGTGGGCCCTTTGAATATTTAGAGTTGTGACTCAAAAGAAAGTTTTGCTTTCTCTAACCTAGTTTCAATAGTATCTTCTTTTTTTTTTCCCCTGAAAATTTAAGATATGAAACCTGGTATTGTGAGAATGAAAAAACAAAACAAAACACACACCACACATCTAATGTAAAAACAGGCTGAATGCTTCCAGCACCTAGGGTAGAAATCAGGTCATTAACAGGGAAAAGAACCTGATTTTAGGGAATTCATATAAGTAATATTCTGCAATGTGTTCTGCAATGTATAAGACATTGTGAAATTCTCTGAGAAGGTGTAAAAGTTTAAAATCCGGATTTAAATTCTAACGCATGCAAATTTAGACCTTTGCAAATGAGATTATTAGATTAGTGTTAAAAATTATAAAATTTCTATTTATCACTATAAATCCTATTAAGATAAAGGTTTGGAGCAATACCTGTTATTTGTTGTTACCTCTGGGAACAACATGCTTAAAATACAAGGTTGGCTTGTGGGCATGTGTTACAGGAACTTGTCAAGGAGGTGGTTTGATACTCTTTGTTGCTGTTGTATATTGCTTTTTTCTCTTCTTTTTTGATATGTATATTTTTTATTCTTTATTGTTTAAATTAGTACATATTCCCCCATTGACCTCCCCCTGGCCACCCCCACCCCCCAGAACATGCCCTTACCTCCCTAGTGTCTGTGTCCATTGGTTATGCTTAAATGCATGCATACAAGTCTTTTAGTTGATCTCTTACCCGTGGCCTCCCCTGGCTTCCCTTTGAAGTTTGACAGTCTGTTTGATGTTTCTCTGTCTCTGGATCTATTTTTGATCTTCAGTGTATGTTGTTCATTATATTCCACAAATGAGTGAGATCATGTGATATTTATCTTTCTCTGACTGGCTTATTTCACTTAGCTTAATGCTCTCCAAGTCCATCCATGTTGTTTCAAATGGTAAGAGTTCTTTCTTTTTACAGCAGCGTAGCATTCCATTGTGTAGATGTACTATGGTTTTTTAATCCACTCATCTGCTGATGGGCACTTAGGCTGTTTCCAAATCTTAGCTATAGTAAATTGTGCTGCTATGAACATATAAGGCTTTTATTATGTTGAGGTATGATCCCTCTATTCCCACTTTGCTGAAAGTTTTTATCAATAAAGGGTGTTGGATTTTATCAAGTGCTTTTCTTCATCAATTGATATGATTATGTGTTTTTTTTTAATATATTTTATTGATTTTTTTTTTTTTTTTTTTTTTTACAGAGAGGGAGAGGGATAGAGAGTTAGAAACATCGATGAGAGAGAAACATCGATCAGCTGCCTCCTGTACAGCCCCCACTGGGGATGTGCCTGCAATCAAGGCACATGCCCTTGACTGGAATCAAATCTGGGGCCTTTCAGTCCACAGGCCCGACGCTCTATCCACTGAGCCAAACCGGTCAGGGCTGATTATGTGATTTTTACCTCTCAATTTGTTTATGTCTACCATTTTTCAGTTTCCCAACAGTCTTAGTGCCAACACTGTCCTCTTCTTGAAAATAAATGCTAAAACTAATTTGCACTGGGGTAACAATTAGCAGTTGGGATGACCTTGACAGCAAATAAAACTGGACTCAAACTTGCTTGTAATACAAAGATGAGTACTATGTGATGAATTAGGATGCCTGAATATGAGGCAGACTCTAAACATCTTTGGGTTCAATCTCTTATTTATTGTTTCTTCCTGTGGTCTTCCAAATTGTAGCTTTAAAACATAACAAATAACTTTTTTTCTCCCAATTCTTTACAGATTTTGTATTCAGACCAAATCATATACAAAGAAGGAAGAGGGTTGTTTTTTTTTTAAATTCTTGGATATGTTTTATAGGACAGGATCAAGGACATATTTCCTAGAAAACACACACACACACACACACACACACACACACACACACACACACACACGGCTTTTCCATATATCTCATCTCATTAGTCATAATCAGTCACACGTGCTTTCACATTCAACAAATTATAATAAAAATGAGAGTTTCATGATGGTCTTAGACTAGTCAGGGGTGGACAACAGAACAAAATTGGCATGTATTGGAAAGAATAAGACAGTCAATTGCTACTGAGTTGGCGGACATGAAGCAGATATATAACAGAATAGAAAACTTGTGTTTCTTTTTAAAGGAGAGCAAAATAGTTGTGCAAACTAATAAAGGTCTGAATTTTTCTATTAATTAGAAATAGACATAGGAGTCAATTTTGGATAGATTTTATAGAATAATTTATATTACATTATGAAGGAAATCTTGTATCTTTAAGTAAAGTTTTCCTTTTTATGTAAAATATGAATTGCTACTTTATTAAATGCAAACACAGTAGACAATTATATTTAAATAAATAAAGTTCACATTTTTAAGGATCCTTCTAAACAATTTATTGTGCTTAAAAAAGAAAATATTGACACGGATTAACATAGATTGTGTGGGTTATCTACATCTTATATGCTAGACTTATTGTATTTTTGATAACTTATGAAAGTGTTTTGTTCTAATTTTTGTATATTATGGACTTTTGTTCAGTAAATCAATTGTTTGATACTACTAGAAAAATGGCTCCTATGTGGATTTGTTTGTTTGTTAATAGTATTAACTACTCAGAATATTACAGTGATTATTCCATAACAAGAACTAAAATATTATTTCAGGAATGTGTGAATGAACAATATCTTTTACTGACAACTTCCTATATGTTGAAAACTAAATTATCATTTAATACTACAACATTGCAGGATTGAAATAATTGTCCCCATTTTACACCCGAGAGAGACATATATTAAGTCATTTTCCCTGAAAACAAATAGCCCCCCCCCCCTTTTTTTTCTGGAGTGGTTCTATTTGAGTTGACAACTGGCATTTAAGGAAACAAGCTAGGTACTTATGTTTTTATCAGTGACATTGTCAGTGAAATGATTATTGGAAAAAAATGCTTGAAAGAATGGTTATTTGCCGTTAAACAGTGTTTTGCTCAACAGCGAGATATATTTCTTAATTATTCCTCACAATGGCAATATATTCCATAGCTTGAGTAAGGAAAAGTGTCATAACTTTTTATATTAACACTAGGGGCCCGGTACACGAAATTCGTGCCCTGGGTGTGTGGGGGGGGGTGTCCCTCAGCCCAGCCTGCCCCCTCTCACATACGGGGAGCCCTCAGGCATTGACCCCCATCACCCTCCAATCGCAGGATCGGCCCCTTGCCCAGGCCTAACGCCTCTGACAGAGGTGTCAGGCCTGGGCAGGGGACCCACATTTCCCCCCATCACTGGTTCTGCCCCCAGCCCAGGCCTGATGCCTCTGGCCCAGGCATCAGGCCTGGGCAGGGGACCCCCATCTCCCTCCGATTGCTGGCTCCACACCCTGCCCAAGCCTGACGCCTCTTACCCAGGCTTCAGGCCTGGGCAAGGGGACCATCATATCCTCCCAATCCCTGGCTCCACCCCCCACCCAGGCCTGATGCCTCAGCCAGAGGAGTTGACCCTCATCACCCTCCGATCACCAATCACCGGATCGGCCCCTTGACCAGGCCTGAGGCCTCCGGCAGAGGTGTCAGGCCTGGCTGGGCAGGGGACCCCCAGCTCCCCGTGGTTGCAGGCTCCGCCCCTGCCCAGGCCTAACACCTCTGGCTGAGGCGTCCGGCTCGGGCAGCGGGGACCCGCAGCTGCAGCGGCCCCACGATCGTGGGCTTCGCTTTAGGCCCAGGCAAGGGACCCCTAGCTCCCGGGACTGCCAGCTTCGACCGTGCCCAGCTCCCATCGCTGGCTCCACCCCTACTTCCTGCTATCACTGGCCAGGGCGGCAAAGGCACCTGATTCTCTGATCATGGCTGGGGGGCAGGGCAAAGGCGGCTCTTAGCTCCCCCCCAGCTCTTAGCTCCCCCCTGGGTTTCCGATCACTGTCAGTGTCAGGGGGCTTCTTCCTGCTTTCCCTTTCGCCTCCCTGCATTGTGCCTACATATGCAAATTAACCGCCATCTTGTTGGCAGTTAACTGCCAATCTTAGTTGGCAGTTAACTGCCAATCATAGTTGGCAGTTAATTTGCATATAGCCCTGATTAGCCAATGAAAAGGATATCGTCGTATGCCAATTACCATTTTTCTCTTTTATTAGTGTAGATTATAAGTCTTTTAATATGACTAATAATATATGAAGCCTGTGAATATGACCGAAGCAATGACTTCACTTCTTCAACCATCACAGAATTTAAACCAGTTTAAGCTATCCTTCTGATACATAGTTTATTTATTTACACTACCTAATAAAAATAGGGCATGTTTTACATATTTCATATAAAAGTTTATAGTACTGCATGCTGTATACTATTTTAGTTGCAATCTGAAGTGAAATGCACTGGAAACAACTTTTCTTTTTTTCTCGAAGTTGCCTGTGATCTATAAAAGGCAAGAAATCTCATTTGAATTGAATAAGAAGATTACTTATTACTCATGCATAGAAAAAATTTTTAAGGATTCAGCTGTGCCTGTGATAGATGAATAGACCGCTGGGAAACCATTTGAGATTTCTCTGATTAGCTAGCCAGGTCCCAACTCCTGTTAGCGAGCGCCGCCTTACTCTGTTACAGAGCGGAGGAAGCCGTCTTCTTTAGTTTCACCCTGGTGCTGCCTGTTTTAACTCAGCCGGTATCATTTTCAACAAGCAAATCAGGAAGGGCTTTGCAGACAGATGGCGGAGCTGCCTGTGCGTTCTCATTTACATGCAACCTTCGCTCCTGACTGTACTTGAGGGCCATATACAGGGGTTTTGCATTCCCCTTGGGTTGGTTTTAAGTGCGAGGCAGACAAGTCAAATATAACTTGTTCCAGATTTTCCTAATGTGATTTAATTTAATGGAACTCTACAAAGTGTTTCTCAAAAAATTGTCTTAAACTAAAATCTTGGCTGAGTGCAAAAAATTGAGACCAACCGTGGCTTGTGAGGAGAGTGCCCCAAGACACTTACACATGTAGAAGATGAAGAATAGCCTAAGCAATCGATAAACTACAATGGAAATAAAAACAAACAACCCTCTCCTTGAATTGCCTGAGCCTAATGTTGGTCTATAAGGTGCCTGTTAATACTATTTAATCATAAACGCACTTAGTCAAATTATGTATTTTCTATTATTTGATGACCTGAGACAAGTAGTAGGGACAAATGTACAAACATTCTAACTCTTGCTTTTAACTTTACATATGCTTTTAATAATATACCAAATACATAACAAACCAAATTTGGTCAGGTTTTTTGTTTGTTACAATAAGCAGTAATTTATTTGCAGGCCATCAGGATATGTAATAACTCATAAGAACAATCAATAAGTATAAATTATATTGCATTTAAAATAAAGTTTGTGAGTGCGGAAGAGGGCAGGGATATATACGAGATGGATAGGAAGTACCATACTCATTTAAAAGGTGCAGTCACTCTTCATTATTTGTCAAAAGTAGCCATGTAGAACATTATTTTTTTAATTGAGTAAACCAGCACATACACACACCCTTCAATCAGCCAGATGCTAATTATGAAATATCAATTTCCCAATTTGTGATCACTGCTACAGAACAATCCTCTCCCTTCTATTAATTGTTCAATAATTTGTCAATGCTCACACTTACCTCCTACAAAAAGAATGAGCTATTCGGATGACAAATGCCCCAATGCACCTGGGTTTTTGGCTCTTGCTTCTATTCTACAAATAAAAAGGGACACCATATATTAATATACATAGTAAAATCATATTTTTGAAATATGTTTTAATAAACACTGCCAAAAATGCCAAGAACCTGTTATGAACTTTATATACATGGTGGGACCAAAATAGGTTTACAGTTGTTTATGTGGGAAATAATTCAATAATTAATAAATACAAATACAACTGTCATTCTAATTTTGCCCCACCCTGCATGTCTTTTTACTCAGGTGACAATTATATCTCTTTTATACCCATATTGCAATATTGTCTCCATTATAGTGTTGAGAAAAATCAGGCATGTAAAAGGTAAGTGAAGTGTTCAAAATCCCTACAATG
Organism: Myotis daubentonii; assembly: GCF_963259705.1. Lineage (NCBI taxonomy): Eukaryota > Metazoa > Chordata > Mammalia > Chiroptera > Vespertilionidae > Myotis > Myotis daubentonii. The sequence goes on along the minus strand of NC_081843.1, from coordinate 98,822,886 downwards.
TTCTGTATTAGTTTACTTTTGCTGCCCTAAAATTTTTTCTACAATTTTAGCAGTTTAAAACAACATCCATTTATTCATTTATATTCTTTTTTTCTTTTAGTTTAAAAATGTTTTAAAAAGATTTATTTATACCAAAACAATTCAACATGATTATATGAGCAATACTGACAGGTTCATTTAAAATATACATGCACAACATATATTACACATATATCATTCATAATATTTGGTTTGGCTCATATAGGAAGAAGCAACTATTCCTATATCCAAAAGCTATTTTGCTTTTTAGAGAATTGAAAACAAAAATGATTCTTCCATCATGGCCACTTAATAAATAAATTTAGCAAAGATCTGGTGTGTTTGATGAGTATTTACTTTGTACAATTATGTTCCCCGTCGTAATGCATTCCCTAGTAAACATTTATTTTAGAAGAGTTTTAGGCCTACAAATCTAAAGAAAAACTGCAAAGATGGTAAAAATGTGAACTTTTGAACCATCATTCATTTTTTCTTAGAATGCAGAAACGATATGGTATGATGATAGACCCGGAAGACATCAATATGCCACTGTGAACCAAAAATGAATTGGACTGTTTTGTTTTGTGATTTGAAGTCTCACAAATAAAATCCTTTGGTTTCCTTTAATCTGTCTGTAGAGGATATAAACTGTGTTGTGATGTGTAGCTCATTCTAAATTTAGATACCCACTGGCAAGTTGTTTGCTCTAATTAAGACCAAACGAATACAAATCTCTTACACACAAGCCTTTGATGGTGGGAAATGTACTTTAATGTTTCTAAAGCTGCCTCAGCAGTTAAAATGCCTCTCATTCTTATAACTATGCTATCCATAGCCACCTAAACTGATTGTCAAAGGATCCTGGCACACCAAAATCATTTCACACTTGTGTTCTGTTTTTGTTGTTGTTTGTTTTTTTTGTTTTGTTTTTTTTTAATAGTTGGGAATCTTGGGACCTTTAACCCCAAACATTCCACTGTCTTCTAAATAATTGTCAGAAGAAATTATGCAAAAACATTTTTGACTAAAAATGTAAGTTCAATTATCATGAATTATTCAAAAAAACCCTCAATTAGAAATGCACTTAATTTGACAAATTATTTTGAAGATAAATATTCAACTACTTGCCTTTGACTTAGCAACTTTACTTCTAAGTGTTTAAGTCAATGGAAAACTTATGTTGACATAAAATCTTTCATATGTTTATAGCTTTCTAAACATCATCACAAACACCTGAAAACTCAAAAGATTTATTTCTACTCATGCATGGATAAACTGTGATACACTCATTCAATGGAATAGCAATTCCTAAGAAGCCATTATATTAAGCACAAATAAAAGGGAAAATTATTAAGGTCCAATGGCATAGCACAGGGTTTCCAAAAGAGTCAGCGTATAAGTCCAGTGCTGGAGTAAAAGGGTGTCACACCACCAGGAATTAAAGCTAGTCTCTAGTAGAGGATGGCTTCTCTGTTACCCGGAAATGGCAGGAATACGGAAGGAAATTGGAATGCTGCAGAGGAGACAGGAGTCATAAAACAATATGGGAAGCTTCTCAAGTAATGAAGCAAGCAGTAGCAATGTCTTCAAATTATGGAAAAGTGACAGGAATTCCTATATCTAAAATTAGCTGCTGCTGTGACTCTGGTAATTGCATAAATTAATTGTGTACAATTTTAATGGAAGTCATCCATCTGTAGTTAACGGGCAGCTGCTGTTACATATGTGCAGTGTTTAGTAAGTTGTCAACATTTAAGCTTTAGGAGGTTCCAATTAAGACTCTATGCGGGATTGTAGGCTTCCTCTGCCCCCTCCAGGCCCACTCAGGCCCTCCTGTGCTTCAGAGTCCTAATGCTTGGGTCACTTTATTCATTCACTGACACCCTCAAAGAGTTTGGATCCAGATCATCACTTTTTCTAAAAGAACAAAACAATAGCACTTACCCAAAAGGGAGTTTTGCTATTTATTATGTATTAGAGAAAATTTGAACTTTAAACATCAAAGTGACATGGGACAGAGGTCCAATGTACTAGGTCTGTTGATATCAGAGTCCATGAGCTCATTGTTACTTTTCCACAAACATTCCCTACTATTATCCATATATGGCCTGTTATTCATGAATTCCTTGTTGTATTGTTAGTTGCATATGTATTGTCATTGTACTTTCTTCCCACCTAAAAGTGGCTTACATTAGAAAGTATAGCTCAGCTATTGTTTTCATTGAATGTCAAAATATAATAGTTTGTCTACCTGAGTAATGTTTAGTAATATGCACTGTTACTGCCTGCTATACATATAAATAGAAATAGAAGTTCTTTCCATTTAACTATTCTTTAACACCAAAGTTCATAAGCAAGCACACAGTACTTGCTTTTCTTTATAGCTTAGGAAAAAGTAGTGAGTGCATATTTTTTCCTAAGTCACATTGTTGCATATCTTCATTTAAATTCCCCTTTGACTGCATAGTTTATTTTTAAAAATGCAGTTGTGGCTAGAATCCACTAACTTTTTAGATTTTTGCTTCAAAAAGGATTAGGAATGGGATTAAAAGAATTGAAACCAAATTGGAAGCCCAAATCATGTACTGTGGAAAACACCACACGGAGAAGCATGTTAGACCACTTAATCCTAAGCATGAGTGTAGAAATGCATGCATGTATAAATGAAAACAACTGTGAGTCACAATTCCTAGGAATTATCCTAGATAATAAAAACCTAAGTGTCTGGTCATCTAGTCGGCCCTTCAACCAAAGCATAATATGCTAATAATATGCGAAGGCCACTCAACCGCTCGCTATGACGTGCAATGACCACCAGGGAGCAGACGTTCCAACCAGTCCGGCCAATCAGGAATGAGAGAGATGGGCCGGACATATCCTGGAGCCCTCCCATGGTCCCTCCCTGGCTGGCCAACTTCCTGTGTCCTTCCCTGGCCCCAATAGTGCACCAGTGGGGTCCCTCGGCCTGGCCTGTACCTTCTCGCAATCCGGGTCCCCTTGGGGGATGTTGGAGAGCCGGTTTCTGCCCAATGGCAGATTGACCGGTTGCTGTGATGCGCACTAACCACCAGGGGGCAGACGCTCAATGCAGGACCCTGGTGGTCAGTGCACTCCCACAGGAGGAGCACACTCAGCCAGAAGCCAGGCTGATGGATGCCCCTCCCCCCCCCAAGTGCAGGAATTTCATGCACCGGGCCTCTAGATTAATAAATGTGTGTGATAATCTAGCATGTCCTCTGGATACCAGGAGCCTACAGGTGTATAATTATAGTTGCATAGTATGTAAATTGCATAGTATATTCAACAACATCTGAAAATGAGATATAAACTGTACCATAAAATGGAATTACATACCTGGTTAATCATAAATAGTTCTGGATAATACTCATACATACTTACCCTCTTGTATTTTTCTGTACAATTTAGAACAGGGATTTTCAACTTTTTTTTTTTAATCTCATGGCACACATAAACTAATTACTAAAATTCTGTAGTACACCAAAAAACATATTTTGCCAATTGGACACAAAATAGGTATAGTTTTAATTGATTCACAAAATAATAATAATAGTAATTACTTATCCCTTTTGCTCCAAAGTAATTTTTTTTAAAAATATATTTTATTGATTTTCTACAGAGAGGAAGGGAGAGAGATAGAGAGTTAGAAACATCGATGAGAGAGAAACATCGATCAGCCGCCTCCCGCATATCTCCCACTGGGGATATGCCCGCAACCCAGGTACATGCCCTTGACCGGAATCGAACCTGGGACCTTTCAGTCCGCAGGCCGACGCTCTATCCACTGAGCCAAACCGGCTTCGGCCAAAGTAACTTTTAAAAAATATCAGGTGCCTATATTGCATAAAAGGATTTCTGGTGCCAAGAATTAACCATCAGATGCAATCTTACTATGCAACTTGACCAATAAGAGACAACTCCATTATATGACCTATATATTTATAGTTCAAGACAGGGCTTTCACACTGGATAGCTATTGTTGTATTGTCTGTTGCCATTTTTTAATTTGATTATCTAAGGGAAAAGATGTAAGTGCCCCTGACTAAATAGTCAGGTATTGCATGTTTTTAAAATTCTTGCTGCACACCTGTGTGTTGTGCCACACGGGTTGAAAAACAATTGATTTAGAATAACACAAAATAACAGAACTATTCTTAAATTTATCCTGAATAATGGCAAATTTAATTATTTAATAACAGGTACGTGTTATTTCCCATAGTTTTTTGACATCCTATCTATGTTAAAAGCCATTGTGATGATGTTTTACAAAATCCTCTAATCTTATATACTAAAAGCTTAATATGCTAAGTGTCCTGTCATCCAGTCATCCATTCAACCAATCAAAGCATAATATACTAAGTCCGCTCAATTGCTTGCTATGATGTGCACTGATCACCAGGGGGCAGATGCTCTGACTGGTAAGTTAGCTTGCTGCTGGGGTCTGGCCGATTGAGACTGAGCAAGATGGGCCATACAAGCCATGGAGCCCTCCTGTGGTCCCTCCTCAGCTGACCAACCTCCTGCATCCCACCCCGGACCCAATCATGGGTGGGTGGGTAGGAGGTAATCAACCAAAGACCATCGTACATAATAAAAAGGCTAATACGCAAATCAACCGAATGGCAGATTGACTGGTTGCTATGAGGTGTACTGACTGCCAGGTGGCAGATGCTCAATGCATGATCTGCACCCTGGTGGTCAGTGTGCTTGCACAGGGGGAGCGCTGCTCAGCCGGAAGCCCAGCTCATGACTGGAGAGAACAGCCACAATGGCAGGAGCTTCTCCCACCTCTGCAGCAATGCTAAGGATGTCCGACTGATGGCTTAGGCCCGCTCCCCATGGAACATCCCCAGAGGGCTCCCGGACTGCGAGAGGGACTGAGGGACCCCCACCCCCGCAAGTGCACAAATTTTGTGCACTGAGCCTCTAGTTTAATATAATCCTAATTATGTGAAAATATTTTTAAATATACATAGAAAAGCACTCTGCAAGGGAATACACTATCTTACTAGCAATAGTTATATTTGTCACAATATATTATCATATTGTGTGCCCTTACTTTTTTTGCCCTTACATTTTTTATGTTTTTAGGTCTTCTAACTGATCTGCATTAAAATTCTATTACTTTTGAAGTAGGGAAAAAGAAGGAATTATAACATTCTCAATATTTTATAAATAATGCTAGCCAATACCAATACTTCAGCCATTTATATACAATGTTAATAATTTATAAAGCTACTCCTGGGTATGAACTTGCCATGTAGCTAAAATAATGTGATTTTGATAATAAATGAAAGTACCTTTTTTTTTGTTTTCTCAACAAACCTACATTTTGAAGCAGTGCCCTACGAGGTTAAAACTTTCTCCAATTTGTCAGCCATGTGTTGGGAAATACTAACACTTGGCAGTTATAGAATTTTTAACAATTCAACCAGGCAGCTGGAGGTCATTCTGGACAGATGGTAATACCATACTGTATATATTTGATATCTTTCAAAAAGTAGGCATGATTTTATAATTTACACATATGAAAACCTATCCTTGAGTTTATTAAGTCCCTTTACCTTCTGCTTTCATTGCTACTTAAAGACATTACATGATATGCAAACGTTTTAGTCCACTAATGTGTTTCACTTCAGAAATATCTACATTATGAGGAAGCTCAAATATTCACAGAATCAGAGTATCTTCATAAAATTACTTCAGAACCTAAAGAATATTACATGGAGCCCAGCTGGCATGGCTCAGTGGTTGAGCATTGACCTGTGAACCAGGAGGTCACTGATTCCCAGTCAGGGCACATGCCTGGGTTGTAGGCTCAATCCCTAGTGTGGGGCATGCAGGAGGCAACCGATCAATGATTCTCATCATTCATGTTTTTATCTCTCTCTCCCTCTCCTTTCCTCTCGGAAATCAATAAAAATATATTTAAAAAATATTACATGTCACCAAGTAAGACTCACTTTTAACATAGGTGAATATTGAATACTATGTACTGTCTCCTGAAATATTTCTTCCTATATGGTAGACTTTTATGAAAACACCAGTGTTTTCAAAGGTTGTATTTCACATTTTAAAATACATAGTTATTGGCATAAGATAAATATTCTTGGACTTAAAGTCAGATTTTCTAAGATTCAATTCTGGCTCTTCAATTTAAGTTCTTAGGACCGAATCTCTCTCATCTTAAGGAAAACTCAGTTAAGAAAGTAAACTCTCACTAATGAGAGGATCAAACAATTTATTAAAAGTAGTATGGCATGAAATTTTTATTCAAATTCATTGATAATTGTTTACAGGAAGGTATATGAGATGTGTGTATGACTTTTGAAGGACATGCATATGTGTGTGTGTGTGTGTTCTAAGGTTCATACATCTATTTTACCTGTCTAGATTTTACATGGCACATTTGAGCTTGCTTTAATATCATGTAAATAATTTAAATTATGTGTAAATATGTGTGTGCACATGTATTATGTTAAATATACATTGCACAATATTTTAAAACAATGAAAATGAATTTATAATATTATTTGGACTAATAACGATAGCAAACTTTTAATCAGCAAATCAATTAAAATGTTTGTTTTCACATTTTTTCATGAAAGCTATCTGGGTTTTTAAATGTCCAGCCTAAATTTTATTTAATTCGATCTTTAATGTTTTCCTTTGAGGAGTTTTGCATAGGGTATTTTGGGCGTTCTTTCATTTGTTCTAGCTTTCATATAATCCAACAACCAGACACTTATGCACCACATACTAACTACATTCACTGAATTCAGCATTGGAACCAATGTAATGTCAGATTGTACAATTGTAGTGATTTAAAGATCGTGACCATCTCAAAACCTACTTCTAGGCGTGAATGGTGTCTCTTTCAATCAATATCTATTTTCTTAACAAACTGCAATGGATGGATGGTTCTCTTAACTTGCTCCTAATTTTATAATATCAGGGTCATATCTGGTTTTTTAGATATGAGAATAGTATAGTCACACAAGGCTCAGAAGGGCAACATGCTTAGGGTTTAAGTCTCTGCAGTCATTTTAATTAAATTATTAGTAGTTACATATTTAATTGGTACTTTTCCTCTTTTTTTAAAATTGAATTTGTACTTTCTAAATGGTGTTACCTGAGACAATGGGGCATGTTCCAGTGACGTAGAGCTTTAACAAAACCATTGTCATGCTTCTCTGTTAGCACTTCATCTACTTGGACAGGCTGTCCATCTAATCCCTCTCTCCTTAGTGAACTGACCCTGCCTATCTTCTCCGTCCTTGCCCTGTACCCCACCCCCACCCCCCAGCGACCTCTACTATCTTCTTCTCTCAGTGGTGTGGGAAAGACCTGAATTAGGTGGTTGGAATATTCGTGAAGATTGTCCAGCCACAGTGGGTTGCTGAAGAGGGTCTGTGGATAAAGGAGGCGATTGTGCTCATCTGTTCATCCATTGGTGTCTTCTGTGTTAAACAGATAATTTTCATGGAAAATTAATTCATTTTTTGTCTCTTATAATATATTTTTCATTAATTTTATTAATGATTGCCCTTGTGGTTTCAATTAACACCTTAACAAAAAGCAATTAAGTTTGAATTTATGACTACTTAATCTCTACAGAATGCAAAGATTTTGCTCCAGTAGAATGGGACCTTTCACTCCTCCCTCCATTGTAATAAAAATTTATTTAAATTACATTTCATAGATAAGAAGTCCATCAACAAGGTTTATTATTATACTTTATGCAATTGTTTTTAAGTCAGATTTACAAGTAAAGATCCAGGTATACTTACTTTATATTGACCATTTATGATATTCCTTAATTTGGGAATAAACTAATATTGAGTGTTCTTTCATTTCATTATGAACAATTTCCTTTAGTATTTCTCATAGGGAAGATCTGAAAACAACAAGTGGTCCCAGTGTTTTTTTTTCTTGCAATGCTTATTTTATACTTTGTTTTGAAAAATATTTTAATTTATCAATTAAATTCTTTGTTGACAGCTTTTTAAAATAAATTTAATTTAGTCCTCTGAATATGACATCCTATGCTTTCTGGCCATTATGGTTTCTGGTAAGATACCAACTACTAATCATACTGAAGGTCCCTTGTACATGATGGATGAGTCTCCTTTTCCTATTGCTTTTAAGATTTTCTCATTGTCTTTATTTTTGGCAGTTTGACTATATAACAAGCCTAGGTGTGAAGTTCTTTGAGCTTTTCCTAATTTTAGGTAATTGAGCTTCTTATATATATAGGTTATTGTTTTTCATTAAATATGGAAAACTTTAGCCGTTAATTAAAAAAGAATTCTTCATGACTTTTTCTCTTCTTTCCTATAGAGAGTCCCTGTATGTGTACATTGATCTACTTGGTAATGCTCCATGAGTATCAAAGGCTTCCTTTACTTTTCTTTGAGTTCCTCAGACTAGATGATTTCAATCAAAATGTCTTCAAGTTTGGCCCTAGTCAGTTTTGCTGGGCTTGATACCCTTCAAAGCCCAGGTTATGGACTTGATCCCTAGTAAAGGGTGTGCAGGAGGCAGCCAATCAATAATTCCCTCTCATCATTGATATTTCTATCTCTCTCTCCCTCTGTCATCCTCTCTGAATTCAATAAAAATATATTTTTTAAAATGTCTTCAAGTTTGTGAATTACTATTTTTTTTTTTTTGGTTAGTTCAAATTGGTGGTTGAGACTATATATTGAATTTTCCATTTGTTATTGTGATTTTTGAACTCCAAGATATCTATTTGGTTATTTTTATACTTTTAGATCTTTACTGATATTCTTCATTTGGTGAAACATTTTTCTCATTCTTTGGATCTGATTTTGTTTACTTATCTGAACATATTTATAATTGCTGTTTTAATGTCCTCACAGAATTAGTTCATAATCTTGGCTTCCTCAGGGATAATTTCTACTGATTGCTATTTTTTTCCCTGAGTATGGATCATATTTTTCTGTCTATTCATGTTTTTCTCTCTCTCTGATGGAAAAACAAGTCTTATAAATAATATACTATGGGAACTAGGGAATAAATTCCTCCCTAATGTTGGTTGTTTTGATATTTTTTGTTTAGTGATTTTATCAAATGAATTGTCTAAAATCTGTAATTTTGACATTTATGGACCCTGTCTATGTTCAGCTTACAGTTCTATAGTGGATTGAACAGAGATTTCCTTAAATGCTTTGAACTCAGCCTTTTCAAAGGTTCTCTATATATTTATTGAGTCAGGCCTTAATGCTCTGGAGTTTGCACTTTTCTCTTAACCTTCTTGTTCACAAACAGCCTCAAAGCCACATACAATCTTTAAAGTCTTTCCTGATCAATTGATGGCACTCATGCATGTGTCTGACCTTCCCAATTTCCATCAATGTGTTGGAACTTTACATGCCCACCCATAGCTATCTCATTCCCTACATTATCTTTTAAAAATTTTATGTCTATCCTGTTTTATTTTGTATCACCACCTGTAACAGTCTGATGAATTTCCTGCCATTGTTTTCAACCACTGCCTTTGGAACACGGCTTTTCCACAGAATATGCTCTAAATGTAATGAAATGAAGACAAGCCCTTCCTGTAAATGGTGCTTTTCCAGGGAACCATCACACGTCAAATATCAAAGTCCTTGAGGATGAGAATTTTAGGGAGCTTTAACTTCCTGCTCTACTGCCTCCAGTGGTTGCTAGGCTACTGTTTTACACAGCTACCCTGATTTTAAGGCTGCTGTTTTCAAGGGTACTGTGGAGCTGGGGAGAGAGGAATGGGATAGGATAAATTAAAACACTACACATCTCACTCCTAAATTCTCACTCATTTTAAAAATGCATGCTCATTTTTTTTTTATTTTACAAGATTTTGGTTAATTTTTATAATTCTGAAAAAGTTGATTTTGACAAATTTTGCCAATGATATCCTTGCTTTGAGGGATGAATGTATTTTCAGAAGTCCGTACACTGCCATTACAGAATTGACTTTGGTCTTATATTTCCCTAATATTGACAGGGGATTTTGTTCACTTTGGGAACATGACTTCAAGCCATCCAACTTAAATATTCCCCTTCTTCCAAGACTGAGCTGAATTTTTCTCATTTTTTCCTGAAAATTGAAAAAAATATAGATAATACTCTAAATTGGTTTGCATGTTGGTTTGCATTTTTTACCATTGAACCAAAGCTGTTACTGGAAAACCACAAAATTTGATTGATGTGAATGGAACGTATGAATTTCTGTATCAGGTAATTAAGAGATGGGCAAGCCATACCAGATTCTGGTGACTGGAGACTGTATTGAAAAGAAAATGAAGAGGGAAATAGAATAAAATAAGAGATTTCCATTATATTGTATTTCTTGTCAAATCACATACATAGGGTTTTCAATCTATATATAAAAAAACTGTGATAAGTTTAATTATACCCCTAAAAGAATATTCTTTTATTTTTTGTTTATTTTTATTTTTAAACACTTTAAATAACAGTTGACCGTCAAAATTATTTTATATTAGGTTCATATGTACAACATAGTGGTTAGACATTTATATAATTTTTGAAGTCATCCCTCCAATAAGTCTTTTACCCACCTGGCATTATTCAGTCATTCAATATTATTGACTATCTAAAAATTTGTACTTGTTAATCCCTTCATACTGTATACCTGTGACTATGACTCTACCTGGAAATGCTATCATTGCAGAGATAATCAAGGTAAGAGGATTAATTTGGGGTGAGCCCTCATCCAATAACTGGTGTCCTTAAAGGGGACAATGGGCATTAAAGACACAGAGACACATTGACAGAGAGAGGAAACATCTGAAGAATGTAATAGAGATTGAGGTAACATGTCTACAAGCCAAAGAATGCCAAGGATTGCTGGCCACTGCCAGAAGCTAGCAAGAGGTAAGAAATGATCCTCTCCTAAAGCCCTTGAAAAGAGAGATGATTCTGCCCACACCTTGATTTCCTATTTCTAGCCTCTAGTATTATGAGACAATATATTTTTCTTATTTTAAGTTAGTTTGTGGAAGTTTGTTATGGCAGCCCTAGGAAACTAGTACAAAATCCACGACTGTTGCACCTAAAGCAAGTCTTTCTCATAAACTCCCTGAAGGAAGGAAAGAACAATCATGTGCATTCCTGACACTCAGCTCTCAGTGCAGGCTGGTTTCTTTCCTCCGTTATCAAGGGTGCTGCTGCCATTGGTATTGCACCTGAAAAGCCCTAAATGAAAACTAGACTCCCCCAAGGTATAGACAATATGTAATGGAGAAATAAACATGTGGATAATAAAATTTTAAAATTTCATAAGTAGAAAGAAAAAAAATGATCACACAACATAAAATAACACAAATACAGAAGATACGTTACAGTGTGTCTTTCCTTAGAAGGGCTATCTGATTACCTTGGTTCTGGGATTTTAGATTCCAAACCATGATTTCAGTTGGAATTTTGACCTCCTTTTATTCTCTTCTGTAGAAACATTTTATAGAGGTCTTCTAAGTGATGCCTGTTTTTAACATCATTTACTTTTAGTTAAACATGTTCTTATTGTTGCAGGCCTGTAACCAGAAGATCGTGTTAGGGGTTGACCAAGCACAGCCTATTTTTTGCCCTCCTTTATGGTTCTCTGGCTCCGGAACTGTTTTAAAGCCCTGGGTAGCTACTGGTTGGTTTGATTTCTGTGAATCCCATCAGGTTCTATCACCTCACTGTTAAAGAAAAATGTTCTTAAATTTATAGAGCACAGGAATTCATGGTGAGTGGCTCCAGGCCTGCTAGAATTTTACATGATTTATCACAGGCACATTTGAACCAGAATAATATAAAATCTGTAATTAAACAGGTAGCAAGTAAGTCCTCATGCTTCCATTAAACTATAACTTAATTTCACAGCTTTACTTTTTGACGAAGAGCAGCTAGAAATACTAGGCAGTGATAACGAGCAGAACTAATCTACACTCATGTTTTAGACCTTTCTCTAGGATGATTTAATACTTTTACCAGGCTAGCAAAGCAAAGCAAAGGCTTGTGAGTAAGGGCTAGACACACACCATTTTTTATTTTTCTGCCTTGTCCATAGTATTCTACTTATTTCCTGCTGTGTTTCACAGCTCTTGCCTTTCCATTTGTGAAGTGCAAAACATAGCTTAGGCGATAAATATATGGTACAGCAGGGGGAAAAACAATATTTGAGAATTAAAAATAAAATTAAACCTGTAAATTCAAGTGAAACTCTCCAAAAAAGGGGAAAAAAAAATTTGAGGAAAGGGGAGGGGAAGTTTTGGAGGAAAAAAGAAAAATCTCCCTACCTCTCTTCCCTCTCTCTAAAACTAATAACAACAATAAACGTTATCAAGATTATGGTGAGAATCAGATAAAGTAGAACTAAGTATCAGGTCAAAACTGTACTGCAAATATTCTACTTCCTGTTGCTATGGCAATGGGATGTTTTCCTCATGGTAATAGCATTTTAAGAAAAAGCCATATGCCAAAAAGTAAATGTTCACAGGGATGCGAGTGGGAGGATCAAAGTGGTATTTTTAGCTCTACATGAGTGATAACAGGGAGAGACATTTAGAAGGAATTTTGTCCCTGAGAAAATTATAAAGAAAAAAGGATTTTCCATATATGTATCTACTATAGTATATAAATATTTATCATGCTATTATATACCAACTAGAGGCCTGATGCACAAAATTCGTGCAAGAATAGGCCTTCCTTCCCCTGGCTGCCAGCACCAGCTTCCCTCTGGCACCTGGGACCTGGGCTTCTCCCCGGCCACAGGCAGGCACCGAAGATCCAGGCTTCCCTCACAGCCCCAGCTTCGTCTGGAAGGTCGTCCAGAAGGACATTGGAAGGACGTCTCGTCTAATTAGCATATTATGCTTTTATATTATTGATATAGATGTTAAATTTAGTCTATATTCGAGAGGTGCCAGGGCTAACCAGCAGACCCTGAGCAACGGATGAATGATTACTCCGACACACGTTTCTGTGAAAGAGAGGGCAGAGTGACTGCTTGGCTAAAGAAACCAAACAGCCCCCTTCACGTGCCTCCTTAGGCTTTTATTGTAGCAACAGCTTGAACTAAAATTAACTTCCAGATACTATCAGCAGAGTAAGTATCCTTGAGAAGACACATGCATCTGCAGTGTCCTTTAAGTCAGGACGTTTAAGACTAGACATAAAGATTCCAGTAAAACACCCTGGGGCTCAGACTTATTTAGAAAACTCAAGGCAGGGGCTGCTGCCTTCAGCCAGCTCCCCCTTGAGGCCCCCAACCTTTAGGAGATTCTTCCTTTCAAACTTCCCAACCAAGTCCCATGCTTCCCCACGTCGAGGGGAAAGAGAAATGTCCTTTTGCATCTCCTGCTGGCTCCAGTGAGATTCAATGTTCATCATAATTCATGTGACTATATCTAAGTGCTGGGTTTTGTTTGTTTGTTATTTTTGCTTTGTCCACTCGTTTGTCTTGTGCTTGGAAAGAATCCCTAGGAATGAGGTAAACAAAATGTGTCTGCTCATGCTTGTGATGTGCCGCTGATCCCCTGTGCTTCCCATCACCCAGAGCATCATCTGCGAACTTTCTAAATAATAACAATCTGAGAAACTTAACTAGGACCTTCCCGGTCACCGAAGAACTTGTTAATTAGGACTTGACACACACACTCAGGTGATCCTCCCGATGGGATCTCAGAATTGATATATTTAATGAGCCACCGAGATTCAACATGATATTTTTCTTCAAGGAAATGTACAAAATCTTATGCAACACAAAATCACAAAGACATGTTTTTGTCTATACTTTCTACCTCAGTTACAAAATAATTTTTGTGATAGGTACTTCCATTTTTAATTAGTCAGAAAGCAGTCAGTTTTCATAAGAAGTGATTATTATTAGTGTGCATTTAAGAAAACTTTGGGGAAAACTCATTTATCGCACCATATTTGCATTCTTCCCTCACTCCCTCTCCCTCTCTTTCATCAGAACTACAAATATATAATAAAATATATTTTTTTATAAAATAATCCAATAAATAATAACTTAAAATAATTTAGAATTTAATGGGTGATTTTCAAAATGAAGCAAATACACACTCTATAGAGGAAACAGCTATTTGAAGTGTTAACTTTAATTTTGAATAGTATTTCTTTTTGCTTTTCCTCATAGTTACAAAAAGACACAAAGTTTTTCTGAAAGTATAAATGTAGCATAATAAAATTTTAGAAGTTTAGTTCCATTTCAGACACTCATGACTGGGGAAGTCACATTAACGCATTGTGTCATGCTTCAAACATTCTTTTTTATTTTGTTATTATGTAAATTGAGACAGTGATGTCTGACCTCTCTCCTTTATTGGGTTTTAGTGAGGATAAATGAGAGTATGTCTGAAATACATTTTGTAAACCATGAGAAAAACCATATAGCCATAAACAGTTTTTATGATCTGACAGAATAAAGCACACAATGAATCAGAAAGCACAAATTTTGCCCCGAAACTTAACTCAGAGCAACATTAACGAGATTGTGAGTCTCATGTAATGGCCTTGGATAACGTTCTCAGTATTATCCTTAAATTTAGTTCTTAAATTGACACAAATATACTGTTAAAAAATGAATGACTCTTGTATGGATTCAATAATGGCCGAGGAAACAAAGTTAAGCTGAAACCCAGTGAAGACCTTTCTTTTGGAGAATGAGATTATTTGTGCAGGTGCTTTTCCGTCAGATGATCTAAAACAGAGATTCAATGCCTGCGGATGCTAAGAGAATGGAGAGCTGATCTGTCCTTTAGACAGTCATTCTCAGATATTAGATAGAATCATCAGGCCTTTGGCAGCTGCTCAATTACAGTCAATAATTGGGCTTATATAACACTTGAACATCACCGCACATCCTTACGAGTTCTGCCTCTGTGATTAAATTCCCTAACGATCTGCTGGCAGCAACAGTTAACATGTCAGATGGTTCTTCACACGTGTTTACTGGCTAGAATATATGTACTTGCAAAATAGCTCAGTGCTGTACTGAGGATATGGCATTGAGCCTTTTGATTTTTATGTCTATAAAAATATTTTCCACAAAGCATAAATTAGCTCCTTAATTAATAGCCTGAGACAAAAGGTCTATTGCTGTGACAGTCTGGTTATTAACAAAATAATAATATCTACCACCTTCTTAAGAGGAACAACTTGAGTTAATGGATTATGACAGAAGTAATATTGTTTACAAAATAATTAGGTAATAAAATAGATTAATTATTGGACTGTCATGCCATCAACTGTTCTGTGATATGAAAGGCTGCAGCTTATTGTCTTCTCATTTGAAATACACATTTCATGTAGAATCATAAATTATACCTTCTTAGGCAGAATGTCTGAAATGTTTGTATGAGAACAACACAGCACAAAATTAGCTCAACAGCTGCAAACATATAAACATATCTGGGTCCTTTCACATGGGATATCTCTATTATTTTAATTAACCAATTTATCTCTAGAAAACAATTTGTAAATTGTCAATTACACAGTTATAGGTAGACAACAAAATGATATTTAAAGTAGTGTAAATATGTCACTAATTTAAATGTAAAAATGATAAAATGGTTAAATTTATTTATTGAAATATAAGAACATGAAACACTTTAAAAATTATTATGAAGAGAATACATTAACAATGTATTTTTAACTTCTAAAGGGCCTTTCAGATAAAGCATATTTAGTATGAGACAAATACCAAAAGAAAAAAAAATACCAGTAGTTATCTTTATATTAAGTGTTTTACATTTTTCTATATAATTCTCTATCTCTCAGCTTTACCAATTAACATGTAACCTTTAAAATCAAAGATAGAAAATATTACTTTGAAATATTTTTTAAAATTTAATATCTTTAAGTGCTCAGTTTCTATATATATTTTAAACCACTAAAAATATGTGTAAGCTTACTGATGCAATTTTACTATTTTAGATATTTTCTTAAAATATAATTGAATACTTCCCTTTGTTCAGAATTTTTTAAGAAAAATCTTTCAATGTCAATTTCTTCCTTATTAGTTCTCAGATGTACATATTATGGCTATTGGAGAAGTGCATAATATTTGTTACTGTTTGGGAGCATATATTGCATCTTTTTGGACAGCACCCAAACTTACAAAATATTAACTCCAGTTTTCTAGAGGCAATTTTCTATGCCTTAAAAGCTACTGCTTCTCTATGATGTACTACACAATAAGTTCAATGGATCCCATGAGCATTTTCCCATTGAATTAGTCATTTCCCTCTAAAAGATATTCTGTGAACAGAAAAATGTATCGAATACTATCATTGGTTATAATAGAAAAGGTTGATATAAGATACTCATATATGGTTTGTGGTAGAGGGATGAGAGACAGAAACAAATCCAAAACCAGAAAAACAAAACATCTATGGTAGTAGTCAAATTCAAGGGCACTGCAGTGACTGCTAATTAGGCCAAATATGAGTTAAACAATGAAGACCAGAGCTTATATGCAAGCCTCAGGAAAGCTGCTCCCCCCAAAACATACCAAAAGCAATGGTCTGATTTAGGCTGCTCAGATAAATATATGGCAAGTGCAATTACTGTAGGCTGTGCTAAAGTAATTTAGCACTATATATTAAAATTATAGATACAGATATGATTTGCTTAACAAATACAGTTTTGAAAACACCCTCAAAGTACATGTAGTATAAAATCTATAGATCCAAACATGGATGCTACAGCATTGCTTGGAATTACCAGTAATTTGGAACAAACAATAAATTTATTTTTTTGTTTGCAGAATTCTATGAGCTGTTCAGTAACTGCTGATATTGATTCTTATCTATGGACTTTGAGAAAAATTATCCCAAGTAAAATAAGCCAGACAAGACTGATACTACATGGTATCACTTAAATGTGGAAACAAATATCTATATCTATATCTATATCTATATCTATATCTATATCTATATCTATATCTAATCCATAGGTAAAAGGATATAAGCTTCCAGTTATTAGATGAATACGGTCTATGGGTCTAAGGTATAATATGGTGACTACAGTTAATAACACTGTATTTTGTAAGGTAAATATGTGACGTGGTGGATGTGTTAATTCAATGGGAGGGGCCTTTTATAGTTTTATAATCTTGCATACTTTAACTGTCTTACAATTTTATTTGTCAATTATAAATCAAGAGCTAAAAACAGTCTCCCCTGATTTTCTGTACCAGCTTTATGGATGCTTGATCCCGGCCATAGTTTCCAGGGTTCTATTTCTTCTTTAATTTATGTTTCCCCCTTTCACTCCTTTGTCATCTGACAAATCGGGAAAGCATGGAACTGAAGTTATCACTCTTGATTGTCTTGAACATGAACATGAAACTCTAGGGCTCTATTTATGTAAAACGGAAGTTGCTGCTTTGTGACACAGCAAACTGGGAAACATTTGCCCCTTGTAAACATGCCCTATGAATCATTAATGTCATGGGGGAGATCTCCTGCTAAGAAAATAAATGATCTGCTTTCTGCTGAGTGGGAAGCCCTGACACTGGTCCAGGCAAGGTGAGAAAATCAGGCATCAAATAAGATCATTTGAAAATAGGAGCCTGTTGAGAATTTCCAGGAAGAAGATTTATTTTGCTTTATTTTTTCAATACTTTCAAAAGGTCAATGTCAGGAGTGCTACCAAAATCTGCAAACATTAACAAGTATTGCTTCAGGCCAACACCTAATTTGAGGAAACTTGAAGATCAAAGAAGCATTGTTAAAATTTATTGTTTCAACCTAACTAATAATACAACACCCTCAAATTTTACTGAAAATGATCTAGATAGAATACCATATTAATTAAAGACATCATGATGATATATGAAACACTTTGGTATGTGAAACTCTTGGTATGTGATGAAACCAGCCCAATCAGTCTCTGTCCAAGATTTTGCTGCTAACCCACAACATTTTACCAGTAACTCCAAAGATTTTACTGGTACTCCAAACCTTCTATGTGTACTTTAAAATCCATGTGCTATAAATATTCTAAAGGACATGGTTATAATGTAAACTGCTTTTCCACTTCTATATACCATTTTAAAATTTAGATTTCTTTTTATTTTATGGATATTTGAAGAAAATGCATCAAAGTTATTTACCCTTTAATGAATTATTTTTTGCCAATTCTTACAACCCTTTAAATATGGAACTTTTGCATGTATATCTCAAAATGTTTTTTTTATAATTTCAGGTTTCTATTAATTTATTCTGATTTCTGTTTAATCCACGAGACATACATTTGCTGTTTAGTTTCTACATGCCTAACCATTTTTCAGTATTTTAAATCAAGTTTTAATGTCTGAATTTTAAATCAATAGACATTTACCTCTTCTTTTTTTTTTCTAATTTCTTTTCATTTTGGAATTTTCATGCTAGGGACACATTTAGGTCTTGATTCAACTGGCTGAGACTTGGTTTGATTTCTCACTTTTATTTCAGAAAAATTAAATAACTTCTGCTCAGAAGAGGAGGAAAGAGGGATAGAGAGATAGAAACATCAGTGATAAGAGAGAATCATGGATCAGTTGCTTCCTGCACGTCCTCTACTAGGGAATCAAGCCCGCAAACCTGGGCAGGTTCCCTGACCAGGAATCAAACCTTGACCTCCTGATTGTCTTGGTTCATAGGTCAATGCTCAACCACTGGACCATGGCACCAGGGCGACTTCTGCTTTTTTAATATATATATAAAGTCATATTACTAAAAATTTCTAAAAATACATTATTTAAGGAAAAAATGTCAAATTTCTGTTGATGAATATTTACTACAACTGTCTCTGTATGAGAGCGTACATCAGATAGCCTCAGCATGGTTTAAAAATCTGGAACCTCAAC
Source organism: Myotis daubentonii (assembly GCF_963259705.1). Taxonomy (NCBI): domain Eukaryota; kingdom Metazoa; phylum Chordata; class Mammalia; order Chiroptera; family Vespertilionidae; genus Myotis; species Myotis daubentonii. Next base: position 98,803,964 of record NC_081843.1, on the reverse strand, counting down.
CGGGAGAAGTTGATAAATGCATAACCTTAAAGTAGTATTTTTAGAGCAAATAAGAGATGAAAAAAATTTAGAAAGAAAAAAAATACAAATAAAATAGCTGTGTGTCGAATCATTATATATCAAGTCAGCCAATGTTAAACTTTCTTAGATGATGAAAATGAGACCCAAGACATAAAAATGAATAACACATGTTTACATATACTTCATGTATAGACATATAATTACATGTGACAACTGTAATTTCTGTAATTGTGTGCCTGGGTGGCTAGAGTTCCATAAATTCAGTAAGTAGACAGTGAGCCCCAGGGGATCTAGCTTATAGCTCAGTAAATTGCAGACCACATGAGCTTCACATTGACCCCCGAGTTCTACGGGAGTGACACAGAGGGGCTCAGATGAGTGCTGCATACACAGAGGTTTGTGTTACAGTTGAGGAATGCTGACCTTAGGAAACCTCAGGTTTATAGAGGGTCTGCTAGCAAGTCTGCCTATCTTCTTCTCCAGAAAGACATTACTCTGGACTATAAGCAGGTCTCCTTTGGGGAGAGGATGGAGACTTTACTATCCGGGAATGTTTCTGAGGAGGGAAGTCAGGAAAGAAATCTGCTCTCAGTACAGGGGGGATGCACTCTCTCTGACTCCCAAGGCTATTTGCTATGCAACCGTTCTCTGAAAGATAACCTGAGGTGGTCAAGACACCAAGAGAATTGCTTCCCAACAAATTATAATGAGCAGCTTTCTGAGTTGAAAATTGTTAATTTTGAATGTTAGATACAAGTTTTATACTGCATTGTTTTTGCAGTGTTCTGGGTTATCTACACTAATAAAAGAAAAACATGCAAATTGACCATACCTTCGCTATGCCTTAAGCCATGCCCACCAGCCAATCAGAGCTAATATATGCAAATTAACCCAACCAAGATAGTGGCCGGCAGGAGGCTTGGTTGCTCCAGTGATTGAGAAAGCCAAACTTCCAGCCAGCTCTAAGCTCCACTGAAGGCAACAAAGTTTCAATTATAGAAGGTAAATAAATCCCAGAATAAAAATAAAAAGAAAGAAAGGAGAGGCTGGGAGCTTCCGTTGCCGGGGGCTTGGCCAGCCTGAAAACGGCCATCAGCCCCTCACCCAGACTGGCCAGGCACCCCAGTGTTGACCTCCCACCCTAAAGGGAGTGTGGCCAGCCTGAAAACAGCCATCAGCCCCTCACCCAGGCTGGCCAAACCTCCATGGGGTGAGGGTCCCCATCGGGGTGCTTGACCAGCCTGCAAACAGCCATCAGCCCCTCACCCAGGCTGGCCAGGCACCCCAGCAGGACCCCCACCCTGCTCCGGAACACCCTTCAGGGAAAACCAGCCCTCCCTCACAAGCCAGGCTGATGGCTGCCAGTACAGCGGTGGTGGTAGGAGCCTCTCCTGCCTCCTCAGCAGTGCTAAGGTTGTCTGACTACAGCTTAGGCCTGCTCCCCACTGGCAAGTGGGCATCCCCAAAGGGCTCCCGGGCTGCCAGAGTGATGTCTGACTGCCAGCTTAGGTCCAATTCTCTAGGGAGCAGGCCTTAACCAGCAGGTGGTCATCCCCCAAGGGGTTCCAGGCTGCAAGAGGGCACAGGCCAGGCTGAGGGACCCCTCCCCACCAAGTGCACAAATTTTTGTCCTCCAGGCCTCTAGTTTTTAAATAAAAAGTAAAGCCATATATTCAGTAGATAGAGTGATTGTGAGGTTAATAAATCATTGACAATTATTTGTTTTGGAGCAAGAGGTTTGCCTTGATTTCCAATGGAACATGGTACTTAATCTTGTCTTTAACTCAAGCTGATTGCTGAGGATCAACTAGAGATTAACCAAACCTCAGGATTATTGAAGAAATCTAGGTAAACAGCTAATGAGCTTTAACTTGGTCTGTGTTTGTCCTGCAGAGCGTGATGTTGAATCAGTTCAGCTTTGACTTAAAGGTATTTAGCAGCTATGGTTCTCTCAGAAGGGAAATCACACAGCAGGATTTCATAGAGCAAAGTGTTTTTACAGGAACTGGAAACCAGAAGAGTAAACAGGGAAAACTGAGCTCAGCCAGAGACAATGATGGGTGAAAAGAGAGGTGGAAAAGACAGAGGAAGGCAGGAATCCTATCTGAAGCACCTTGTGTGGCTCTGAGGAGGAGATATATACCTGTTGGCTGTTGTCGGTGCTGACAGTGAAGGGTGATGAGGCTAATAGAGGAACTGGCAAAGGTAGCAGGAGCTGGAGCCAACTCTTTTTTGAAGCAATGCTGAGTTGCGAGGAGAAAATTAAAGAGAAACAAATAAGAAATAAAATGAGCAGGAGGCAGTTTTTTCTTCACTCTTCTCTCCAGTGTCTCCAATCGGCATTGGCGTGGGAGTATAGACTGAGAAGTACAGTTTCAAAGTCAAAATACCAGCATCTCAGAGCAGAGTATATAGGATGGATTAGAAGCTGAAAGACAGTGGGTAACTGACTAGCAAAATTACTAACTACACAGTAATTTCAAGGGATTTTAATCCATTATTTTATGTGGAATATCTACAGAGGCTTCTAGGTTTCTTTCTGAAAGCTAATTAACTTCAAAGTCATGTTGCCAAATATTTTTTTTCTAATGGGAATAGTCATATAAATTAATGTTTTTTCAGAAATGATCTTTTTTCAGAATTTGTTATTAGTGTAGAATTCATTCTTTTTAATGGAGTAACGATTTCATTCCATTTCTTTAAATTGGAAACATCTAATATCAGTGTTAAAATCTTTGAAATAGGTGCTTTGACATTTCTGTATCCATTCCCCCTATGTTGTCAGTAAAATACATAGCTTTTCTCATTTCACCATCTACTTTATGTTAAGTATGGGCTGTGGAATGAATAAATAAGGTAGTCTTAAATGAAAAATTTCCTCTTGTGTAGTCTGCTCTTAACATTTTGTTTCAGTGTACATGTGATTAATGTTGTTGATATTTTAACATCTAGCAAGAAGCATGGTCTTATAAATGTCTTTTAGTCATGAAAAGAAAAAAAATAAAAGAAAAAGAAAAAACCCCTTGCATCCCCTTATCCTGAATCTATCACCATTGTTCAGTGTTCACTTGTATAATGCAAGGCGTTCTTAATGTTCAGGAACACTTGGAAACTTTCAATATATCTGCTTAAAAATATACATATTTTTTTAAAAATATATTTTTTATTGATTTCAGAGAGGAAGAGAAGGGAGAGAGAAATAGAAACATCAATGATGAGAGAGAATCATTGATTGGCTGCCTCCTGCATGACCCCAACTGGGGGACCAAACCCGCAATGTAGGCATATGCCCTTGACTGGTATTAAACCCGGGATCCTTCAGTCCCCAGGCTGCAGCTCTATCCACTGAGCCAAACTGTCTATGGCTTAAAAGATATTTTTAACAAACATTTAAAGGAATGTTTTCAATTTTGGATGGTGTATTTGATTCATTGGCAAAAACCAACATGTAAAATGAACATACACATGTGAAAGTCAAACTAATTTTTCTCTGAAGCTTTTGTTACAAAGTTTGTGAAGACTCGGGTAACATTCTACACTTTGAAAATTCTCTGCAAAGCAAAGTGCTAATAATTTTTTGTCTGCAGTTCTAAACTTGTGTCAATCATTTTCATTGATGTTACTTGTAAGATAATCTCTTTGTTGAGCAAAGTGGTGGAGGAAAGAAAATATATTAACCTGAAATATTCTCATTATATTTAGACTAGAGGCCTGGTGTACAAATTCGTGCACCAGTGGGGTCCCTCAGCCTGGCCTGTGGAATCGGGCCGAAACTGGCTCTCTGACATCCCCAGAGGGTTTCTGGATTGTGAGAGGGCGCAGGCCAGGCCGAGGGACCCCACCCGTGCACAATCAGGGCTGGGGAGGGATGCAGGAGGTTGGCCAGCTGGGGAGGGACTGCAGGATGGCACCAGGGCATGTCCGGTCTGATCTACCCGACCCCAGCAGCAAGCTAACCTACTGGTTGGAGTGTCTTCCCCCTGGTGGTCAGTGCATATCATAGTGAGCGGTTGATTGACCTTAGCATATTATTAGCATATTATGCTTTGATTGGTTGAACAGATAACTGGACACTTAGCATATTAGACTTTTATTATTTAGGATAATTATATTGCATTGAATTACATGAGTATTTACTGTGCATTAAAGAAAACCTATACTTTGTTGTTCTTTCTCAACTAAAGGACTGGATATAACAGGTATCCTGCTTTCCCTATCCTGGTGCTTAATACATGTGTTCTAATTTTACTTTCTTGTGTAATGCTCAGCAGATAGTTGCTTCAAGGGAAATATATATTCAGCTTATCTTTGAATTAACGTAGAGGCTTAACTCAATATTAACATGAAGTAGCCAAAAATATATATATTTTTATTAACTACAAAGAAATAAAATGGTTTATTTGGGGATTCAGCTATACTTGGGCACTTTTGATGTTACAAGAAAATACAAGTTTGCTATGCATATATTATTTAAATAAGAACAAAGCAATCTTTGGAATTATTTTACTCTTGTTTAAAAATAAAATTTTGTTATGCACATTTACATAGCTGTCCCTTTTAAGGAATTAGTTGTAATTATTATAGACCGATTTTAAAAAATTTTATACAACTAAGTAAATGCAACTATTATTTTTGGTAATGTCTCCAATCCTTTGTAAAGAAAAACACTTCATCTTTAGAAAAGTTAGATAAAACAACATATTGTGGCCCAGCCGGTTTTGCTCAGTGGTTAAGCATTGACCCATGCACTAAGAGGTCACCAGTACAATTCTAGGTCGACTGGGGATTGATCCAGTAGATGGTGTGCCAGAGGCAGCTGATCAATGTTTCTCTCATAGATGTTTCTATCTCTCCTTCTCCCTGCCTCTCTCGCTCTATAAAAAAAAAAAAAAAAATCTGTAAAAACATATTTAAAAAACAAAAACAACAACATATTCTGCTGAGCATGTTATTTGCTGTTCCTCTTTGAGCTCTTGTAATGAGAATCTTTAGCTTAGTAAATAGATGCATTTTTATCCAAGTATGAGGCAAACTACTTATTTTGTATATCTGTGGCACAGTCTTCTTGCTATCAACAAAGCATTCATATGAAAAAAATGGGCATTTTTACATAGTTGCAAATAAAAGCAATTTGTAACGAAAGCATGCTATTTTGTAACACATGTGACAGCCACAGTTAGCTTTTGTATCTATATTTTGTTCAAGTGATTTATAAGATGAACTGGAGTCCTGGAGCATGAAATTCATGATGGGTATGGTCCCTAGGCCTGGCCTGCAATCATGGCCATCTTCTCCAGCTGCCTGCAGCTGGCCCCACCCCCTGCTGCCACCCACCCCCAGTTCCCCATTCGCCGTCGGGTGATCAGTGCCTAATGGCCCGGAGAAGGGACTGAGAGGTTGGCTGTTCCCTCCTGCTCGCCGGCCCCGCCCCCGCCGCAGGTGGCCATCAAGTGGTCAGAGTCTGCTGGCTGGGGAAAGGGACCAAGAGGTGGTCAATGTGCCTCATAGTGACCGGTCCAGCGGTCGTTCTGGTCGTTCTGCCATTAGGGTCAATTTGCATATTACCCTTTTATTATATAGGATAGTTTAGACGCTGAAGATAGTCAGTAACTTCATGATCTCACTCCTATCCACATTTGTTTCTCCGTTTTCTTATACTTCTTTGACTTTATTTTTTCATCCTCTTCTTCCTTACCTGTTTGTCTCATTACATATCACATATTAATTTGTTTATCATTGAGATGACAACAAAAATACATATTTTATTAACTACAATGCAATAAATGGTTTATTTGAATCAGGTAAAGCTGAAGAATCACTTATCTATTTTAACCAATATCATCTGTCTTCGCATTTCTGCATGTGTGAGACTTTAAGCATAAATGTACAAAGGAACTACAAAGTAATAAAAAAGAGAATACTTTGGATGTGGTGTATATGTTTATGGTATACATCACTGTGATGTTTTCAAAGATGTATACTTATCTCCAAACTTACTATGTAGAGCTTTTCCTATGTCCATCACATCTCAACAAATTTCTTTAGTAAAGAAGTATAGAGCTAACCACATCATAGATGAATTGTTTGAAAACAAAGAGAGAACCTTGAAAGCAGAAACAGAAAAGGACTTATCGTGAATAGATTTTTATCTCAATGAATATGTTATCAAAATATGAATGAATTGTACAAGAGAATTTAAAAATAGAAAATGCCAAAAAAGAGAATTACATGTAAGAATTACAAATGTAAGTGACAGTTTTTAGTTGCTCAGAATCCTGCTTTCTATGGGTAGATTGATCAAAAACGAAAGAAACAATACTCAATTTAACTTATAATCAATAATTCTGAATTTACCTCGGTTTACTCTGTGAAGATATTTACTCACTAAATCTTGAGTGGTATTTTACTTAATTAGGGTCTTTCATTAGTTATTTGCAGACTACTCAGAAGAAGGAAAAATAAATGAAAAAACAAGTAACTTACATATTTAGAAATACAAGGAAAAATGTATTTCTTTTAGAAAAATTTTCTACTGGGCTAAATATAGAATAATGCATTGAGATTTAAGGATTTTTCCTATCACCTTACAGTATGCTATTTTTCTTGGTAAAAAGGTTTGGAATGGACTATAATATTGTAAGCAGCAAGAAACATTCTTTCAAAAATACCTGAGAGCTTTTCAACATGGAAATGGAGACTAAACATAATATTTAGAAAATAGTTGCTTGCTTCCAAATGGAACCAAAGTACATCTATCTTTTAAAGACATACTGCATTTGGAAGCTCCCACATTTTAGTTTGAAAAAATCCCCTTTTACAACTATATATTCTAGTAGCCTTGAGGCACAAAAACGAGAGACTATTCTACAGATTGAATAAATAACCAATTCTTAAGCCATTTTTGACAATTCAGTGGACATTCACAATGAAAACTGCACCTTAAATCTTTTTTTAGGACAAGTTCATTTCTATGAAAAATAGAAAGCCGTTATACTTTTGTTCAGTGTTCTTATTGTGAACAATAAAATCTTAAGAATGGAGGCTGCAATAATATACTAGAAGTTAAAGACTGGGACTCAAGATTAGAATTTAATATTATACCACAATGACTCTAAAAACCCATGGAATTAGAATAAAATTATAAATATATGATATATATATATAGATATATATAATATCAGAGTCTCTGTAGCAAAGAGAGTTGGCAATTAAGCCCTCTTGTTTCCAGAAGAGTAAATTGAGTTGAAATCTCATCTTTGTTTGTAGACTAGAAAAGTTATTACTTCTACCAATTGTTGATTTTTCACCTTCAGAAGATTATGTTCAAAGCACTCTACTGTGATCTTTTGTCCCTCTACACATTTAAGAATATGTAGAGGGACATATTCTAAAAGAAAGAAGTTTTAGGACCAGCAAAACCTGCTGTGATCGCTCTTAGACAAAGAATGATGGCATAGTAGAAAATACATCAAGGGAAAAGTGCCAAAGGAAATACAAATTTCTCCTTAATCACAATATTTTGGCTTAAGCTACTTTTCTTGAGCCAATTCATAATTAAAGAGTCTCCTGAAAATCACAAGCATAAATTATAGAACCATTTATTCAGGTAACATTTTTATGGTGCTTACCTAAAAACATGTTGAAATTTTATTTATTTATTAGCATTGTTTTACTCTAATATTTGTAAAAATTCTAATTTGGAATGCAGTTCTTATTATAACTGTCACTGGTAGGAAGATATTAATAGAAAATAAGAGATCAAGGTTTAAATTCTTAGTTAGTCTCCATGTGAATTATGTTCTCATGATTATGACAAATGGGACAAGCCAGAAAGAGGCCACAGATTTGCTAATGATCAAAATTCATTTTCATCATTGATGTACGGGATCTTTCTAAATAAGGAAATGAAAGCATGTAGGTGCTATATTCCGGATGATAGCATTTGAGACTTGGTAAAGGCCTAAGGTGGGGGGGGGGGGCGGGGGCAGGCTACAAGAGGTCAATGGAGGGAAATAGGGGACATATGTAACACTTTCAACAATAGAGATTTAAAAAAAAAAAAAGAACTTGGTAGGCAACCTGTGAGCTATTTACAACACTAATGTTACCTCAGTGTAAAAAAAAAGTTTTGCATTTGATTGATAGCTTGCAAATGTCCAAACGTTTTACATTAATATTTCATCATTAAGCAAAACCAAAAATTCTTTACAAACAAAATAATATGCTTCAACATTTAAATTATTCATAAAGAAGGAAAAACAATAGCCCATGATTAGCACTTTTTTTTTTTACTTTGAAAACTAAAGAGCCTGTTTTTCAAGCAAAAAAAAATTCTTGTATGTGTTACAGTTTTATTATACATATTTTAAGTGCATTAATTTGTAAGTTATATAATTACAGGTCTGCTAGAAAACACCTATTATTTAGTTGTTATAATTTTATATAATTATTTTTATATAATTTATAGACATAATTATTTAATTTATCATTTTAATCAATTTATTATTAGTTGCAAACTGTTTCCTGTCACATATGTTGGAGGTAATATCCTTTCCTAGAAAGAGTTTATTTTACTCCTTCCCTTTGTTAATGTCAAAAATAAGCAATGAAACTTAGTATTTTTTTAATATATATATATTGTTATTTTAGAGAGAGAAAGGAGGGGGATGGAGAGAGAGATAGAAACATTGATGGGAGAGAAACATCAACATGGATCAGCTGCCTCCTGCACACCCCCTTACTGGGGATCAAGCCCAAATGAATCCCAGGCATGTGCCCTGATCAATAATTGAACCAGTGACCTCTAGGTGAATGGATCGATGTTCAATCATTGAGCCACACTGGCCGGGTAATCTTTCTTTTCCACCTCCCTCTCTCCCTCCTTCTCTTCCTTTTTTCCTTCCTTCCTTTTTTCCTTCCTTCCTTCCTTCCTTCCTTCCTTCCTTCCTTCCTTCCTTCCTTCCTTCCTTCCTTCCTTCCTTCCTTCCTTCTTTCCTTCCTTCCTTCCCCTTCCTCTCTCTCTCTCTCTCTCTCTCTCTCTCTCTCTCTCTCTCTCTCTCTCTCTCCTCTTCCTTCCTTCTTTCCTGAGAATGACAGGGGGTGGATAAAAAGTCAAAAAAGTGAAACACAATTAAGTACAAGAGATATTTTGTGCAAGTCTGTGTCGGTTAAAGGGGGAAATGACTCTAAACCTAACAAAACTCCTCATCACTATGTTTTAAAATAATTCCACTTAAAGTCAGTGCATTAGCAACTAAAAAAGGGAATTGCTAAGGACATCAATTAAGCACTAGAGAATATTACAGTTAAAGATAAAATAAGCTATGTGTTGTAGTAAATGTGTATTACTGCTAGCAACATAACTCTACACTACTTTTTAAAAAGTTAATTTATAAGCACAGTCCATTCATACAGAAAAATAATAGACCCTAAAGGTTTCTTCTTTGCTATTCAACTGAATTCACCATAAAATAATAGCCGATATTAAGCCTTAAAAATGCTAATAAGCCTGGACTAGAACATGAACCTCTGACTAGCATGAATCACAGCTATATGAAGCCTGATATTTGCACTAAAAAAACATAATACTGGTGCAGAATCAACCAAACATGTTCTAGCATATGCTGCATATTTTGAGTAAGCTTGTGTTTTTGTAGAAAACTATATGCCTCTTATTACATTTTTATAATAATTTTATTTATATACATATTGAAAGCCTAATTTTATTTTATGTTAAAGGTATTTTCACATGCCAAAAGAGAATATCAGTGTTGCTACATAATCGATTTTTAGTAAATTATCATGGCAATAAAGTTATATGCATAGAAGTGTGACATTAAATAGAGACTCATAGTTGAGGCTCTACCTGGATTGCATTTCAAAACTATCTTCCTTTTATTTTGGCATGAATAGGATATATTCTGTTTTCACACTTTTATCTTTTGTTAATATACTTCTGGCTATAATCTGAATTTTATTTGCATTTTTATGTTTTGGAAAAGACATAACACTGGAAAAAAGTAACATGACATATCGGATACTCATGTATTCCAAAGATTCAAAAGTAATAATAGCACACTTTTAAGATTTGAATGTAACTACTCAGTTAAGTTAAAAACTGTTTGCCTTAAATCAATCTAAACTACAATGGATTGAAGGCATTTTAAAATATCACATTTAATGTTTATAATTTATTCTATTACCTGAAAACACAATTATTGTGCAATGGGATGCACATTTTTTCAAAATGATTTTTAGCAGCTATAGCATTTATAAAATATTTATGCTGAAAACCAGGCTACTAACATATGTGGTAAATTAGGACTTCGAATAGCACTAAAAATCAGTACATGTAAACATAGTAACAGGTCTTTGTATAATTAATGATCACAGCTCTCACACTAATTTAATTATAATGAATCTATTTTACATATTTGTGATGTCATATAATCTCCAGCCTTTCAAATTCTGGTAAAGAAATCTTACCTATTATGGATGGATGGATCAGAACAAAATATCTCATATTTCATGAATCTTTAAGTTAGGTGAAACAAAGAAAAAGTTTAAAAATATCAATTATGTTGTGGAAATACAGAGTTAAGTAGACCTAGACAGGTGTCCAAAATTATTCAAGATTTCTTAGTTACTTGATTTTACTAATGTTTATTTAAAATCTCTTAGAGGGATTTGCATGCATTGTGTTCCAAAATAATTTGATAATGTAGACAGTTATATTTTGATACCTTTAAGAGAAGAGATGCATTGAATGCATCGCTTTTGTAACCATTTAAATGTTCACAGAAGAAGCTATCAATATTGAGACCTGCTGGCCTGAATTTCATGAAATCATTTATTTATATATTTATTTATCTTGCTCTTATAGTTTAAAGATAATGCTATACAACTCAGGCCTTTTCAAGAAAACACTCTCAATTTTCACTCTAAATGCTAAACAATTCATTTCATTTCTAAGGTCGAAGACGCTGTTTGGCCTTTACCATCCTCTTTGAAAATTTTTTCTTCAATGACACACAGTATGGTTAGTCCTGAGTAACTGAGATACCTAACAATAAAAGTTTTTGTTAAGACTACTAAAACTACTGCTTTTTAAAAGGAAAATATGTTACCTAACTTCAGCAACTCCATTTTGGTGGCTTTTCAATCATTTGGTCAATTTCTAAAAAGTTTCCTTTAATTTCTAGCCCAACAATAATGTATTAAACATCCATTAGCGTAACTAAATCATACCAAAATCATAAGTGAAACACTTTTCATTGAGGGTTTACTTTACTGTTTATTATTTTTTATTACTAGTGAGAATTTTTGTATTTGCTTTCTTCTTTGTCTGTTATTTGTATGTGGGTGTCTTCTGCCCACACTTTTTATTACAGTACATGTCTTTTCTTATTGATTTGAAAGAGTTTATGTATTATTATTCTTTTTAATCTTACATTGTGAGCTGGTTTTATTTAGCTTCTGGGTACAATTCAAAGATTTATATTATATTTGTTTTAATAAATCCAGTGTTATTCCAAAACAGTAACTTCAAATAGAGTCTGGGTATTTTCTTTTGTTGTTTGAGTGGCAAATAATAATTTTGATAAGTCACTGAAATAAAGCTGTTGCTTAATATGTGATTTCAGGATATTAGATATTAGTATGAAATATATCAATAAAAGGTGACAACATATAGATATATCTTTAAGTAATCATGTCTTTTTTTCTGATTCTGTATCCTGGGTGTTTTTGCTACCTTCAGTCAATAGCCAGATTTATTGAGTAAAATAGGGATTATTATGTCATTTTATATAGAGAGAAGGGAAACTTTTAAGTCAAATCATGAGCTGACCGGTATGCAGAGATATGGTATTAACCTAAGGCCTTAATTTCCCTCTGCTGTACTCCCATATACTAGGTGGTACTCATGAAAAAATTATATAGTTACTGGAATGATCAAATTTCCCGGATAGTCTAGAAAAGCTGTGACTTCTACCTGTTATAGATGAATTAACCTTGCAAATGATTTGTATACTACCTTTTACTCATAAAAACATTCTTTTTAGTATAATAACTTTGACATAATTCCAATATATGCTAAAATGTTATAAAATTATAATGAGTTTAATAGGGAATGCGGTAAGCTTATAGCTTGTGGAGTGACTTCACAGATTTATTCCTTAGATAGATAGATCCCTATGATTATATAGTGAATAATGGATTAGACATAGGTTGCCTAAGGACCAAAAACAATCCTCAAGAAGAAGCTAGTAAAACCATCTTTAACAAAATACCTGATGGATTAAGTAAGGTACCAACAGTGGAGAAAGAGAAACAGATTTAACTGGTATCAAAGAATAGGAAATTAACTTTTGGGGGGGGATTTGAGTAGATGAGTTAAAGAGAATAGTCAAAGATCACTACCAGCTTCTATCAAGAGTCAATAGAATAAGAGCCAAAACAAAGGCAACAGCAGTTATGGCAGACAAAGATACGTTGTGCACAAGCTCATTTAAATACCTTTGAAATGTGAAAGTAGAAAAAGCAGAAGGCTCTTTTAATTCTGGAACTCAAAAAAGAGAAATGAATGGTTGAAATAAATGAAGAAGAATCTAAGAGAAATGATAAAAACCAAAAGAGAATTTGTAAGGTGAAAGAATTTGTAAGGAAAGCTATGGGGTGATTAATGGTGCATACCAATTTATAATGAAGGCTCTGGCCCATTGACTATTTTTAGTATCAAAGTGGTCCATTGTGATCTCAGAGGCATTGTTTTTATTGAGGTGTGAAAGCCAGATTTCCATAGTTTTAAAATCAAATGTCAGATCAGAAAGTAAGGCAAATGAGTGCACAAAATTCATACTAAATTTTCAACAAGGTATAAATATCCATAAATTTCCATATCCTAATTGTAAGAATAGGAAGGTAGACAAATTTGTATTAATGTTTATGGATTTTTATTATGCTTATTTGACTGAAAAAGAAGGCTGTGGTAGAATTGCAAGGAAGATTCTTTTCTTGTTTTATCTTTATTTTAGTTAATCTTCATCTGAGGATCTTTTTCCATTGATTCTTCGAGAGAGTGGAAGGGAGAGGTAGAGACAGGGAGAGAGAAACATCAGTGTGAGAGCGACACATTGATTGGTTGCTTCCACACGTGCTCCCCAACCAGGGCTGGGCATCAAGCCTACAATTAAGGCACATATGAATCAACGCGGAACCCTTCAGTCCACAGGCCAATGCTGTAACCACTGAGCAAAGCAGCTAGGGCTCTTTCTTATTTCATTTAATAAGTATTTTATTTTTATAAAGAAGAATTTTGAATACTTAAAATTCTGAATTTAAATCTTGAATTTTAAGTGCATATTTTACTAAACTAAGACCATAAACTATTGATGTTTCTGCCACAACTTGGTATGGATACTCTAGTAAATACCTCTTTAAAACAACAACAACAAAAAAAAACAGGGAAGGTTCTTTTGATTCTTTTGAGGAACAGCTCTTTATTTCCTACTAGAGGCCCAGTGCACAAATTCATGCACGGGTGGGGTCTCACGGGGGGTTGGGGGGACAGGATATGATCATCCCTCCAGGCGGGTGGTGGGACGCCCCTGCCTGCTCAGGATCCGGATTGTTTCCACTGATGTTCATGCCACTTGCCGGGAGCACCTGGCAGCCACTTTTATATCCTTTCTTCCTTACGGAGAGTCTAGGGAGGGGAAGCGGCTGTGGTGCCTGAGGCCGACTTTCAGGAGGCCACTGGCGCTGTCGGGATCATGCCTGCGGCGCTGGTCCGTCAGTGCCTGGCCCATTCTCCAGAGACTGAACTTGCAGGACTACTGAGGGAGTGAGTGGCTGCCACAGGGCTAGTGGGCTGCCAGGACAGGTCTGTCAGCTGAGCGGCACTCCTGCTGGAGGAGCGCACTGACCACCGGGGGGCAGCTCCTCCATTGAGCATCTGCCCCTGGTGGTCAGTGAGCGTCACAGCAACTGGTCAACCGGTTGTTCCGGTCATTCAGTTATAACAGTTGCTTGGGTTTTTATATATGTAGACTAGAGGCCCAGTGCATGAATTCATGCACAGGTGAGGCCCAACTGGCCCGCCCACCCCATGGGGTCGATTGGGCCAGATAGGCCGGGGAGGGACCATGGGCGACTGGCAGGCCAGCCCCGCACCCTGGTCGAACTCCTGGTAGAACTCCTGGTGGAGGGGACAATTTGCATATTAGACTTTTATTATATAGGATTATTTTCTAATAGAGACCAAATATATAACACTGGGGTTTCAAATGACCACAAGCCCAGATTGTCCATTATAAACTAGAGGGCTATCTAGCCCACTTGGCCATAGTTTGACCTGTGCACCAGTACTCGTTCTCAGTAAAAGTAATGTATGAGCTTGATCTTCAGTACTATGTCCTTAAACACAAGTCAGGTACATGAGCAAGCGGCACTTAACTATGACTCATTGCTTCCTCTTCCATCCATCTACTTTTGGCCTTGTTATAATTCTTAGGACCAGAAGAAGAAAGCCAGCATGCCTGGTATGTAAATAACTTGTCATACACTTTGGCACCACCTATATGTGGAAAGATGATAACATTACAACCTCACTCAATGTTGTCTCTGGTGGAAATTGTTGAAAGCAAATTCTCCCAATGGACAGTACTTTGAGTAGTGTATCTGGTTGTTTAATTTTTCTGTGAAAGAAGGATGATAGAGCTGCATGTCTGTACCTATTTGTTATCAGAATTTGGGAAGAAATAAGATTGGAATCCTCCGATATCAAGGGAGGAGATATATGGATGACCTATATGCATGGGCTGAATATGATGATAGTTGTATAACCTGAAACTTCACAAAGTTAATCACTTAAGATACCATACTTCTAATTAGTCTGCCTCCAGCTTCACCATCCCAGCCATTAAACATCAAAGCCTTCCAGTCTCTTGACTGGTTTTGAATTTCTGCAAAACACAGCAATGATGGCTGACACCATTGCCATAGAGGTTCTGAGTGAATAGCCTCTACCTACTTGTGTTCATTTGGATTGTCTTTGTTTTCTTGGAGGCTGCACTGAGACACTATGCACTGCCTCTCACCATGCACCCCAGACTGTTACCCGATGCTTTACCCATAGAGGTGCCTCATGGATCACCGCTAATGGCTTGATAAGTTTGTGCTGGTAGCAAAATTGGAGAGGAAGGGACATGCTTAAGTAATACTGCTGAGATATTACCTAACGCCAATGAATTAAAGATATCCATAATGGTTTGTGTCAACAGATCCTTATCAAGTAGGGAATGTAAGAATAACAACAGATTATGGGAATTTAAGATAAAAACTTAATGTTAAAGGCTTATAGGGGTTAACCAATGGATCAGGGCTTAAATAAGGGGTGTAAAACAATCTGAAAAGAGATTTAAGAGTCAACACTGTACCAGCTTGCAACTAAAGACATGGAAGTAGATAAAGTCATTCAGATAATATCAGCCTGGAAATGTGTAGATGTAAAAGCAGCATAGGTCTGAGAGATAACTTGAAGATCAACCTATAAAACATAGATGGTTGGAGAAGATTTTGTTAAGTAAATGGAGAAAGAACATCCACAGAAGAAAGCAGAGTAAGAATAGTGTCACCAAAGTCATGGATTAAACAACTTTGAGAGGATGAAAAGGTTAAACTCTGCCAAATGCCACAGAAAGGATTAAGTAAGATAACTGTTTAGCAGGAGAATTCACTGATAATGTTAGTGAGCTCAGACTCATTGGAGACACAGGAATGAATGGTGAATTATAATTACCCCAATTACTAGAGGGTTGTCTATACCACAACTAAGCAGAAGCAGAAATGGCAACTCATTTCAAAAAGAGGCAGGACAAAAGTTTAAACAGACTGTAGACCACAAAAATATAATTTTTAATAATTAACTTATGATGTACCAATAAAATGGTATGTTATACAATTTCAAAAACTCATGCTGTACTAGAATATGTACTCATCTGGGTTATGTTAAAATATATTAATAAGAAAAAAGCAAATGAATAACAATAGATATGCACTATTTTCAACTGCAAAAGACAAAATAAAAGAATCTCAGTAATTGTATTTACCAAAAAATGTTATTAAGCTATATTCTCCCTATGATGAAAAATTCTTTTTAGCCCTGGCCAATGTGGCTCAATTTATTGGGCATTGTCCTATGTACCCAGAGGTCATTGGTTAGATTCCTGTTCAGGACACATGACTGGGGTGAGGGCTTGATCCCCAGTAGGGGGTATGCAGGAGGCAGAAGATAAATATTTTTCTCTCTCATTAATGTTTCTCTTCCTCCTCCTCTTCTCTCTCTCAAATCAGTAAAAACATATTAAAAAGTGCATTTTATATTTTATATAATGAATTTTGCTTATTTTCAGAACTATTTTATGATGAACATGTGCTAATTTATAAAATAGTAATAAAACCAAAAAAAAACATGGGACATTTAATTAGGGGGGTAATTATAATATTCTGCTGTTTTTAATAGATAATATAGTGCTATTGAAGTAACTTACATAATTTTTCATTTTGAAATTTTATGACAGCTGTGCATACCACCTCAAACAGGATACAGATATATGCATTATCTGAGAAATTTCCTTCTCCTGCTATCTAGTATAATCCCCCGTCCAACCAGATATAACCACACTCTTATTCCTAATCCATAGATTAATTTTGTACTTTTTTTACTTCATATAAATAGAAGAATAGATTATATATTATTTTGTGTCTGTCTTCTTTAATTCAAGAAAATGTTTTTGAGATTCACCCATGATGTTATGTGTAAATGTAGTTCATTTCTTTGTATTGGGGACCAATATTTCGTTGTATGAAATCCACTCACATATTGATGGACATATGGTTGGTTTTCAATGTTTGGCTAACATGAGCTGAACAACTATGAATATTATTATACAATTATTTTATACAAGACATTTTTCAAAGTTTATGCACAACTTTATACTCCAATCAGAAATGTCCTACTATGTCCCATTTTTATTCAACAATTATTTCCCCATTCATTTGGGTCTTCTTTAAGTTGTACCTAAGTATTGTTTTATAGTTTTAGAGTTCTTGCTCACTTTACAGTAGATTTATTCCTAGGTATTGGTTGTTTTTGATATTTTAAAATGATATTGTGTGCATACTTGAATTACATATTCAAGTTCTAGGTATATAATTCATATATTACCTATGGATTATAAATGTAATTAATAGATATAATGTCATGTTGCAATCATTGATATAATATTTATGTGTGCACATTATATATATAGTGTAATGTATATGAAATTATTTTATATTATACACAATGGTTTACTAACAGTTATACCTATACCTACAATGAACAACATAAAAAGTAACAACTAGGAGAAGAATAAGTGAATAGAAAACAACAGCAATAGAGTTGTCTACAGGAAGCAAGAAACTATGTCAAACAAGGAGAGGCCCTAGAGTAGACCAAATGCTTACATATCTCTGTCAAACGGAATGCATGAGTATTTAGCTGTTCATTTTTAAGTTCCTGCTGTGTGTAAGATATTTCAAAAAAAATCTGTATTAACCTGCAACATGAACTTTGGTCTGTAGCCATGTCTGATAAACACGATCTGACATCTAGGACTTCATTCTGGCAGGATTTGATTTATAGCAACTGTCTTTTCTACTTGATGAGCATCCATTTTCCCCAGACCAAACATCTTAGCAGATACCAGTGTCAGCAAAATTTTCCACCCATTGTTTTCTAGCTCACAGTTTTTCCTCTCCTTATTGTTAAAATACGAAATAAAACTAACAAGTTGTGAACATTTAGAGACAATTATAAAGAAAAAGTCTCCCTTTCTCCACTTTTTACATATAGCATTCTCAATGATCTCTGCAACAGAGATTCTATATTTGTTTCATGTTGTCTGTAACTTTTTATTTCTCAGTGATAATGATATATATATATATATATATATTATAACTTATTTTCATTGTTTATTTATTCTCAGATATATCCCAGTAGCTGATATAACCAGAAAAATGTTACAATAGTAATAGACAAACTCCCCACACAAATACACAAGTATACCCATATACATAGACTACATTCAATTACCTTTTACCCATCAGAATATTTTACATCAGGATAAGGGAAATAAGTTCACAAAGAAAATTTGTGTGCATTTAATTTTTAAAAATGGTATTTAAATTTTTTAAAGTGATATGTACATATATATACTAGAGGCCCAGTGCACAAAAATGTGTGCACTTGGGGGGGGGGGGGGGGCGTCCCTCAGCCTGGCCTGTGCCCTCTCGCAGTCTGGGACCCCTCAGGAGATAACAACCTACTGACTTAAGCCTGCTCCCGGTGGCAGAGGGCAGGCTCAATCCCTAGGTGCAGCCCCTGGTCGGGCTCAGAGCAGGGCCGATTGGGGAGTTGGGGCACCGCCCCCTGTCATGCACAAAGCAGGGCGGATCGGGAGGTTGCGATGCCACCCTCAGTCACACTCAGGGTAGGGCCAATTGGGGGGTCAGGGCACCGCCCCCTGTCACACTCAAGGCAGGGTCGATGGGGAGGTTGCGGCGCCACCCCCTGTCATGCACAGAGCAGGGCCAATCAGGGGGTTGGGGCTCCATACCCTGTCACGCACAGAGCAGAGCCAATCAGGGGATTGGGGCGCTGCCCCCTGTCACCCACAGAGCAGAGCCCATCAGGTGGGTTGGGGCTCTGTACCCTGTCACGCACAGAGTAGGGCCGATAGGGGAGTTGGGGCACCACCCCCTGTCACCCACAGAGCAGGGCCAATCAGGGGGTTGGGGCGCTGCCACTGTCACACTCCAGGCAGGGCCGATGGGGAGGTTATGGCTCTAAACCATCACACACAGAGCAGGGGCCATGGGGGGGGGGGTGGTTTGGGGCACCTTCCCCTGTCACGAACAGAGCAGGGAGGATAGGGAGGTTGTGTCCCCGACCCCTGTCACACACAGAGCCGCAGGGCGATCAGGGGGTTCGGGCGCTGCCCCCTGTCACGCTGATCCTGGTGCCGGGAGGCATATTACCCTTTTACTATATAGGATAGAGGCCTGGTGCATGGGTGGGGGCTGGCTGGTTTGCCTTGAAGGGTGTCCTGGATCAGGGTGGGGGTCCCCACTGGGGTGCCTGGCCAGTCTGGGTGAGGGGCTGAGGGCTGTTTTCAGGCTGGCAGGTGACTGAAGCTCCCAACCTCTCCTTTTTTTCTTTTTTCTTTTTAATTCTGGGCCAGCTTTAGCTCTGGCTCCAGCTCTGAGGCCTCTGCTGCTGAAAGCAGGTATCTGGTTTGTTTGGGTTCTATAATCGAAACACTGTATCTACTCCAGCTTTGAGATCCTGGCTGGCTGAAAGCAGGTTTCTGGGGTTTTGTTTAGCTTCTATATTTGTAACAATGTTTCTTAAACTGCAAGCTCAGAGGCCGGCAAGGCAGGCGGGGAACATTGGAGTCCTCCTTCACTAAAGCAAGCAAGCCTCATGTTAACTTCAAGCTGCCTGCCTGCTGGCCGCCACCTTGGCTGGCAGTTAATTTGCATATCGCCCTGATTAGCCAATGGGAAGGGTAGCGGATGTACGGCTAATTACCATGTTTCTCTTTTATTAGATAGGATTTATATTAGTAGACTTTTAAAAATATCATATCATGTTTGGGACAAATATCAAGTGTCTCAGAAATGTTTTTTAAAATGTTAGAATGGCCCTAACTGGTTTGGCTCAGTGGATAGAGAGTTGGCCTGTGGACTGAAAGGTCCCAGGTTCAATTCCGGTCAAGGGCATGTACCTGGGTTGCAGGCATGTCTCCAGTAGGAGGTGTGCAGGAGGCAGCTGATCAATGTTTCTCTCTCATAGATGTTTCTAACTCTCTATCCCTCTCCCTTCCTCTCTGTAAAAAATCAATAAAATATATTCTAAAAAAGTAAAATAAAATGTTAGAATGTGTAGACAAAAATAGGACTATTACTCATTTTTTTTCCTTTCCCGTCCCACAACCTCTCACCATGGTGAATATTTCCTTACCTCATATTTCTTTTACATTTATTTATAATTTATCTTTTAACGTTTTCTGCAACCCCCCCCTTACAATTCATTAATACCTAAACAACAACCAGATTTCATCTGATGCAAAATATGTTCATCACAACCATTTCTATTCAAATCTTTTGATATAAGCTCCTTAACTCAGCTTTTCTTTTTCTCTCATCAGTATTTATTTGACATATCTTATATTAAGGAAGTGATTTAATTGAGTATCTAATGTTTTAAGGCTAAATTTATGTCCATTTCTGGCCAATTTGGTTTCTACCACATGAAGAGTTACAAATCAGCCTTATTATTAAATATTTTTCTCACCTGGTTTTCATTGAATTATATTTATAAACCTACAGACCCCCCCTTTTTTACAGTATGTAGTGATGGCATTAGAAAGATTTCTAAGAGTAGGGCAAGTTAATTTTAGATTATTTCCCTTCTACTTTTGTAGATTTCAACAGAGCTATTCAAAATACCAATCACTTTCCTTTTATTTGATATTCTATGCTTATTGACTTAGCAAATTCTCCAAGATATAGCTGTTGCCTCCACATCATATTGGTCATATTCATTCTTGTAAGTTGCTTCAAGATTTTCACTCTTCATTCAAAAGATACATAGAGAGCTTCACAGGGGAAAAAATAATTCTTGCCATTTCCGCCCTATTATCTCCCTTTTTCAACATTAAAATCTGCCTTATGCACCGTGATGCATAGTTCTAAATTCCAATTCTGTTGCTAACAAATGTCAATACAAGAGGCTGAATTGCTCAGATAGAGTATACAAATCATAGATGTTACCCAACCCCAAATTTTCTTAATGAAATAAAAGATAGTGCAAAATGCAAAACACAGGCAAAATACTGTTTTCTTTGAGAAGTGTGAAACCTGTGAGAACTACAAAATTCATCTCTTTTCTTCTGCATCAGGATACATCTTAGTTTTAGGGTAACAGTAATGTATATGGGACATTGTTCACAAAGGGAACCTTCTCATTTTGGGAACATCTATGTTTTACATCCCTTAAATCACCCCGGTTAGCCAACCATATCATGTAAGTTCATAAATGTTATTTGTATTTATAACCTGAAGATATCAGATATATTCTGATAGAGTAATTATGTAGATTGAGAAATCCCATTATCAAATACCAGTAGTATATTTGCTAGGAGATCTGATCTAAATCATTAAAATATTTACCTGAAGGCCTTTTCTAGGTTATTTTTTTCCTCCTGGTTTGCCTAGCAGGGAGAGAATAGCCTAGTTCTTGGTCTGTCTCTCATTCATCATATGCCAAATAGGAACTTATGCTTCATAGAAGGTGTATTATATACTCATTAGGACATGAACTCTGTAGTCATATGCTCTGGATTTGAATCCTGACTCTGACACTGACTTCTTATAAAAATTTTGGCAATTTCTTAATGCCTTAGATTTTAGTTCCCTCATTAGTCTGTTGAGGATATTAACCCTACATAATTCTTAAGGTCAATGTGAATATTAACTGAGTCAATGCAAATACAGTCCATAGGAGATATATGATTCATTTTAACTACTCAATAAATGTTAGCTCTCATTAGCTGTTAAATCCTGGTGACCTTGGCCACCTTGTGCTTTAGTTTAAATAACTGCACACAATTCTTGTGCCCTCTCCATTTCTAAGACATTCATTTGTTCTCAATATTTTATCTTGGTAACTATATAATATGTTTCTGCTTTATTCTCCATTTCTATTTTTTCTGAGAGCTGTAGGTATATTCTTAAATTTATATTCTTTTGGAACCAACTAAATTCCTTTAATGACATCACCAAACAAAACCTTAAGCTAAAATTGAAGCACCAGGTTTAATTTAATCATTGGATAAAGTTATTCTAAGCTACTAGTAGAGATTTTATGCATTCCTTAACAATAGATTTGTATTTCTCCTTGTATTGCTAAGGAGAGATAGCAAGCAGTTCAGTTTTACATTTAGAAGCTAGACTCCTTTCAACTTACATAATTATTTTGGAAGATTGCCAATCTATATTGCAGATAGGCACTAAATTAATTCATTTGGGTCTTGATTCAGCTGTGTTTGCTCAGGCAAAAATTCGGCCTGAAGTTCCATTGACTCTGAGGTCAATAAAATCTTTGCATATATAAATCCTGATGAGTCAGGTCTTGAATAAGTATCTTGCAATTTCTCTCAATGTAAATCCTTTGTTGAATAGCCAAATGGTATTTTATGAAAGATTTCAATTGACTTTTTGTAGACAGAAATAATCTATTGAACAGAACTCTTGAAATTAAATAAAAAATAAATATAATATCTTTTCAAAACACTTTTTTTCAATTACTAACTTATAAAAATAGGTGAACTTACTTAAGAACACTTTAGATGTGCATGCTGCCACTACCAATATTTATATTTTAAACACCTTAAGTGTATAATGTAATAAGGAATCACTATTAGTATCTGTGTTGAATAAAATGTAGTAAATTGGTTCATTTACTTTTTGTCTTTAAAAATAACATGCAATACTATTGACTTATTATGTGCTATAAAATTCGTGCTAGGTATATTGTTCCTTTACAAACATAGAAAAATAAGAAAGATGAGACACGGTGTTTTCTAATGAGGATAATTGGAGTCTTTTCCAATCTTCTTCATGGCACCAAGACTTAAGCCCTATCTAGAAGGTCAGTGCTATCAATATACCCAAATTAATTCAGACTCAGAGAATTTACTCAAAGTTATCTGATGTACAAAATTAGAATATTAAGTAGTGAACCTGAAATAAGTAAAAATATTCCTGCCTACTAGCTAGGACAGTAAGTAAAGAGTAATTGTACCTTGAAAAATCATAGTAACAATGAGAAACTTTTATAGGTAAAAGGAGATGAGTAGTGTTGAGAAATTCAGTGAGCCCTTTGAATTTATGAGATATATCTTAAGCATTTTACCAATCACTCATCTATCAATCAGGAAATAGGAGGGAATTGACGTTGCACTAAAATATCATCTGATGAGGAATTAACTAACAGAATCTTTACAAAGGTGTGGATGCTGGGTAATTCTTCTGGTTTTAGCTAGTTTCACTCATTCTTCTGCATTTACTTTCTGGGACTAGGCAGGTGGTCGGCCAGTATAGGATGTCTCAGCAGGACTCTGCTCTGCTCCAGGCGTCCTCTCATTCCCTAGTAGGCAAGCCTAAGCATGCTCCATGGTGGTTAGACAAGGCTACCAGGCTCACGGCAGAAGCATGTAAGGTCTCTTGAGAATTGAACTCAGAACTGGCCCGTTGTCACTTCAATTTATTTTGCACAAAGCATTAAAAAAATTCATCACCACAGAGACACTTCATTGAAGCTGCAGTGAATCAAGATATTTTTCGGTCTTAACAATTAACAGATTATCAAGGAGTAACAGATAACTGAGAAAACCCTGGGGGGAGGGGACAGAAAAAAGAAGGAATAAGTTAATATGATTAGAAATTAATGCAATTAAAAGGAAGTAATAGAAATAGTGACATAAGAAAAAAAACTCAGATTAAAAATACAGTTGTCAAAGACAGACAATATGAAAAAATAAAACGGTTTTGCAGCTTATAGTGGGTAAATTTCCCAGAACATAGGATCAAATGACAAAGATTAAAAGTGCTGGAAAACTATGAGAGGCATAGATAATCCATCAATGTTGACATTTCAACACTGTATGAAATGTATTTTAGAAAGAGAAAAACACCAGACTTGAAGAGAAGAAACTCACTGCAGAAATTCTACTGTATTTTATAGAATTGTAATTTTTTTCAGGTGAAAAGGGCTGTGATTGCCTAGCAGAGTGAGTTATAAAGATATTTTCTCAAAATTCTGTAATTACAAGGATAAATAATAGATTCTAGAAACTTTCAGGAATAAGCCATGATAATAGCAAACAAACAAATAAAAGGCCATTTTGAAAACAATGAGAATTAGACTGTTAGACTTGGGAACATGCATCACAATTAATGAATATCTGTGCTCTCTATTGTTAGCTATTTGGGGTTGGCAGTTTTGGATTGTTTGACCGCTCTTTTCAAAATGGTTCACATTGTTTCTAAAACAATATTTGCCATTAGTAAATATTTCATAAAAATATGTTATGTTTGAAATGGACTTTGAAGTAGGCATGCAGTTTAGGTGTAAAAATAATTTTAAACAGTATGCATTAAAGGTTGTGCTTTTTAAAATGAGGGCACCTCTAATTCCCATCCTTCATGCTCTTTCATATAATAATGTTGCTATGCCTTTACTGTTAGAATCTATCTTTCCACTGTCTTGAAACTGTGCAGGCTCTGAGAGTGCTTTGGCCAATGGAATACAGGACAATGTCAGGTCCAGACATAGCCCTTAACTAATCTGGAGTTTCTGCATCCTACCTCTAAAAACCCAGGAATCACACAGTGATAGCCCATACCCCTTACAAGGCTATATGTGGCTTCTGCAATCAAAAGCCTCCAGTAAGCTCACTGAAAGAACCAGCCATGTGAGTGAGCCACCTTGAAAATTGCTGTGATGGTGCCATACAAATAATCTAAACTATTTAGCAATGACTTTGGCACCAAGCAATTAGCAAAAGCAAGAATGACCCCAAGGAGAATGATAGAAGCGAAAAGGACACTGAAATGAGAGGCTGGAGAGATGGTAATGTGTGTCTGTGGTGGCAGAAATGTTATCAAAACTATTTCCTGCAATAACACGGAAAAAATGAACTTTATAAGCTTGTGAATTGATCTAAAGAGATTGTTTAGGCCAACTGGTTTGTTGTAACAGTATCTCAAAAGATGCAGATAGAGATAAAATAAATATAGAAACTTTCAATAGTTCCATATATTTTAGAGGACATATAAGAGGACTAGTAGAGTCTTTCTCTTCACCTATATGTTTCTAAGGTAAAACATGTTCTCAGGTAAAAAAACTTAAATCCAGGGCCTGTGAATAAAATGGCCTCAGAGTAACTTTAAGGTCAAGTGTGCAGCTGTGAAATCCTTGGCTAAGCATATAAGGTAATTCTTTGTAACTCTTTACTAGACAAATTTCCATTTAAGAATTGTTAAGTTAATGCATGCTTCCTGTGCATTATCTGATAGATAAAGTGGCTTTTAAATAATCTTAAAGGCATGCATAATGTACACATCAGAATTTACAAAGTGGTTTCTAGAAATCTTTAGAAGCACCATGGTTCACAGCTCAATGTAGAAAGGGACCATGTTATAAAGATTGGCAGGGGGAGGGAGGATGACATTCTGTTTAATGGATTCAACTACCAGAAGATCCATAGGAAATCCATGGTTTGTAAGAAAATTGTGCTAACAGAAGCACCGTAGTACGGAATGAAAAATACAAAGGGTGGTCAAAATCGAAAGCAAACCTGGGATGCTCAGCATTCTGCAAGTAAGAAGAGGGCTAAGAAAGATACTCTGTGACAAATATAGGCCATTTCTTAATCAAAGCCAGAGCGATTCAGAGTGCAGAATAAGAACTCAAAGAACAAAATCTAGAACCATGAAGAAAACTCACACAGAGCAGGACTGGGCCCTAATCAAGAATTTAGCAATATACGCTGAGCTAGATTTCAGAATTTCTATGGAAGGTTGACTACCATGTTTCTTTCATTCCTCCTCTTTTTTTTTAATTTATTTTTTTATTTTTTGTTAATCCTCACTCAGGAATATACAGTGGAAGGGAGATGGGGGTGTGGGGGTGGGGAAGAGAGAGAGAGAGAGAGAGAGAGAGAGAGAGAGAGAGAGAGAGAGAGAGAGACCAATATGAGAAAGACACATAGTGCGGTTGCCTCCTGCACTCACCTGACTGGGGTGGGGAACAAACCTACAACCTAGGTACTTGTCCTTGACAAGGAATTGAACCAGTGACCCTTGGTGCACAGGGCAACACTCTAACCGCTGAGAGGGCCATTTCTCCTTTTTTTAAAAGAGATCCTTTCCCTGTGCTACCATAATGCTGCAGGTGCAGAGGACAGCTTTATTGCTTGTCCCTTTTATTAACAAATCTTTAGATTGGAAGGGACTGCATTTGAGTGAAGCTCTACTCTTAACAAGATCTGATTTAAATTTCAAGATTCTGGAATTCGAGTTGATGCCATCATATGCCTCTTAATCTGTTCGAGCTGGTATAATAAAATCATAGATGGATGGCTTATAAACAACAAATATTTAACTTGCTCAGCTTTTTGGAGGCTGGGAAGCCTAGCAAATTTGGTGTCTGCTAATGTTCTCTCCCAGTCTGTGACTTATCTTCTCATTCTGTGGACAGTATCTTTTTTAGAGCAAGTTTCGTTAATTTTAATGAAGTCCAGCTCCTCAGTTCCTGCTTTATAGATATTGCTTTGGTGTTGTATCTAACAAAAGACAGTACTATATTCAATGTCATTTAGATTTTCGCCTATGTTATCTTCTAGGGATTTTATTTATGATTATTTTGGGTTGATTTTATGGAAGGTGTAAAACCTATATCTAGATTTGTTTTCATTTGTACAGTGATGTTCAGTTGTTCCAGCACCATTTGTTGAATCGACTATCTTTTCTCCACTGCAATGCCTTTGCTCCTTTGTCAAAGGCCTAATTCTGTGCTCTCTGTTCAGTTCCAATGATCTATCTGTCTATTCTTCCACCGGTGCTACATTTTCTTGACTACTGTAGCTGCATAGCAAATCTTGTAGTCGAGTAGTGTTAGCCCTCTGACCGGTTTTCTCCTTCAATATCTTGTTGGCTACTCTGGATTTTTGCTTAAGAAAAATTCATAATCAGTTTATCAATATCCACAGAATAACTTGCTGGGATTTTGACTGGAATTGAATTGGATCTGTAGATCAAATTGAGAAGAACTGACATCTTGACAGATTTATTTTTAAGGATGAAACTTAGAATAATTTCAACTTCCCCTGCCTCCCATTCGAACCTAAAATGTAGCCATACACACCTATATGCTATTTTGAGAAGGATTTACCATTTTTTAGTTTAACTATTCAAAATCTCCACTGTCTTGTAGTCTATCCCAAAACTCTCTTGCTTCTAAAGTAAACTTTGTCATTGTATTAACACACAAGGTATTACATTCACGTTACTTTTCTATCAAGGTAACTATGATATTATTTTAGGGATTGACAAGTACTTTATACATTGTTCAGTTTTTTATGCATTTTAAATGGTATGTAGAATACAGGAGCATTTACTTCTGAAAATGTTTAAAAACCATATGTTAAATATTCTGTGTCCTGAGTCTGTAGATATTTTTCTGTAATCACTTTCTGTTTGTTTGTTTTATGCACTGCATTCTGTATTTGGAGTCCCAGACATATTTAGACGAACAAGTGGATCACAGTAAGAAATTAGCTCATGCTCGGCTCCCCAGGCATACCCGGTATCAACAGGGTGAGCAGAAGAGGTTGCCTGTGTCCAGATCTAGCTGTGTCTCCTCCAGATAACTGGCTTCCTCCCAGGCTCTGCTGCTCTGCTCACTGCAAACAGTGCTGGCCAGAAGCCCGCGGCCTCTCACCAACAAGCACTTTGCAGAACCATGAAACCTCACTTGTATGTGAGTCCCCTACACTCTCCAGTGGTGCTTCCAGTTTCCTACAAAACAGAAATCTCCTCATGTATTGGGGTTTCAGTAAAAGACCCTGTGGTGTTGTCATCAAATATTATGTCCAAAGCCAGTTGCTTTGCTTTTGTACCCAAAGTTTGCTATTTATTTATTAGGGGACCTTGGAAAGCTTACTATACATTTTTGTCTCTTAGTTTCCCCATCTGTAAAATGGGGTATAAATGCATTAATAAATGTAGATCACTTAATACAATCTCTGACAGCTAACAGTCAGTATAAGCATTTATTATTACTTTTATTATTAATAATAATATAATTTCTCTGGTTGAGCCAACCCGACACATAATTTACTGAATAACAAAAGGACATGCCAGGGGAAGTAAGCATACAAAATGATCTTTCATAGGAAAATTATATGAAATGGAAACTCTCCCACTTGCTCAGTTTTCATTAAAAAAAAGTCAATATATATAAAACTCTATGATAGTCTTGGCTCAATAATTCTATTTATTTCATTCTAAGAATATATATATATATATATATATATATATATATATATATATATATATATATATATTAGAAATATTCACAACAGTAATTATAAAATAAGACCTTTTCAAACAATAGGGAAATAGTTAAACTAATTATTGCATATCTATAAGTTGATATATCAGGCCAAATTTAGAAATTTTATGTTAAATATCTAAAAACAAAATTATAATGTTTAAGGTATAAATTACAATAATTTCAAATTATATGTAGCTTTAAATCCCATTAAATATTAATAAATGTGGATAGGTATGTAAAGAAAAAAGTGGTGAAAGTTTTTTCAGAAAACCTCTTGTTAAATCCTTTTTCATGAGGAAGCTTCTCATTCACAACACATTTAATGACTTTTCCATGTTCTTCAAAAAAGATGGAACTAAGACATCATGATTGCTGCTCATTATTGTTTTTGGAAAGTCTCAGCAACATACAAGTGTACCTTTCTCTAATACATGAATTTTTAATTATTGTAATAAATTGAGCATGGCATGCTTTCATTGTTCTTTGAGAAATCCTATCTAATAAAAGAGAAAAATGGTAATTGGCGTACGATGATACCCTTTTCATTGGCTAATCAGGGCTATATGCAAATTAACTGCCAACTATGATTGGCAGTTAACTGCCAACAAGATGGCGGTTAATTTGCATATGTAGGCACAATGCAGGGAGGCGAAAGGGAAAGCAGGAAGAAGCCCCCTGCCACTGACAGTGATTGGAAACCCAGGGGGGAGCTAAGAGCTGGGGGGCAGGGCAAAGGCAGCCCTGGGGCCGCCTTTGCCCTGCCCCCCAGCCATGATCGGAAAATCAGGCGCCTTTGCCGCCCTGGCCAGTGAAAGCAGGAAGTAGGGGTGGAGCCAGCGATGGGAGCTGGGCATGGTCGAAGCTGGCAGTCCCAGGAGCTAGGGGTCCCTTGCCTGAGCCTAAAGCGGAGCCCACGATCGCGGGGCCGCTACAGCTGCGGGTCCCCGCTGCCCGGGCCGGACACCTAGGCCAGAGGCGTTAGGCCTGGGCAGGGGCGGAGCCTGCAACCGCGGGGAGCTGGGGGTCCCCTGCCCAGGCCTGACACCTCTGCCGGAGGCCTCAGGCCTGGTGAAGGGGACGATCCGGTGATTGGTGATTGGAGGGTGATGAGGGTCAACTCCTCTGGCCGAG
Source organism: Myotis daubentonii (assembly GCF_963259705.1). Lineage (NCBI taxonomy): Eukaryota > Metazoa > Chordata > Mammalia > Chiroptera > Vespertilionidae > Myotis > Myotis daubentonii. The sequence goes on along the minus strand of NC_081843.1, from coordinate 98,774,587 downwards.
GCATCAGGCCTGGGTGGGGGGTGGTGCCGGGGATTGGGGGGATATGATGGTCCCCTTGCCCAGGCATGATTCCTGGGCCAGAGGCCTCAGGCCTGGGCGGGGCCCAGAGCCAGTGATCAGGGGAAGATGGGGGTCCCCTGTCCAAGCCTGACACCTCTGGCGGAGGCATCAGGCCTGGGCAAGGGGCCGATCAGGCGATCAGAGGGTGATGGGGGTCTATGCCTCTGGCGGAGGCTTCAGGCCTGGGCAAGGGGCCGATCCTGCGATTGGAGGGTGATGGGGGTCAACGCCTGAGGGCTCCCAGTATGTGAGAGGGGGCAGGCTGGGCTGAGGGACACTCCCCTCCCCCCACACACCCAGTGCACGAATTTCGTGCACCGGGCCCCTAGTCACTATATAAAAATTGTGCCATCCCTGGCCATTATGGCTCAGTATGTTAAGTGTCATCCAGAGCACCAAAAGTCACCAGTTCAATTCCCTGTGTGTACACATAACCAGGTTGCAGGTTCGATCCCCGTTTGGGGTGTGTATGGGAGGCAACTGATCAATGTTTCTCTCACATCAATGTTTCCTCTCTCTTTCCCTGCCTACCTTTCTAAAATCAATAAAGAAAAAGAAAATTGTGCCAACTTGCTGTTGAATGCTGATTCTAAATAACACAGAAGGCCCTACCATTTAATCTTCTGCAAATGGGTAAGGGGGATTTGATTGATTCTGATCACTGTCAATCTCTTTTCCTTTAGAGAGGTTGTCAGGCGATTGGGATACATACAAATCTGGTGATTAATGAGTGGTTACCAGCAAATGCTTTTTATTTACCCCATAACTGTTGAGAGAGAGGTCTACTTCTGATTAGAGGAAAAATAAAACAATTTCAAAAAGATGATGGAAATCATAGGCAAAGGCCTGAAACCACTGAGGCACTGTCCTAATGTAATGATAGGGTATTCCATATAAGAATAATTAGTAGAATAACCATAAATGTTCTCAGTGTATATTGAAATTTCTAACTCAGCCTTTAACTTATTTTTTTTAACTTTACTTTTATTGCTGACACAACCTTTATTTTAAATTAACCAAAATTAGTCCTATCCTAGAGAAGGCAGGTAAAAACAGTTTGAAATAGTTTAGTGTAATAAGTTAGATTTCAGTGATTTGATTGTCATCATCTTTATTTCCTACTCTACAAGGTCCTTCTTTATCTTTTCTACCAGTGATTAGTGCTTAATCACTACAAATTGGTGAATCAAATGAAAAATTATGTGCATCAGTTGCAGAAGTTCGAGGTTTGTTCTTGACTCTGTCATTAAAATGACCAGCACTCTCTCCTGAGTTCTCACCATGTACTTGTAGAGATTTTAACTTCCAAATTCCAGCATGCCACAAATATTTCCTATCTTTACGGTTTCTAACCATCTATGATAATAAAAGGGCAATATGCTAATTTGACCAGATGTCCTTCCAGATGTCATTCCAGACGAAACCAGGGCTGGAGCAAAGCTGCCTGGGTCCCGGTGCCGGAGGGAAGCCAGTGCCAGCAGCCGGTGGAAGGAAGGCCTACTCTTGCATGAATTTTCGTGCATTGGGCCTCTAGTTTATCATATAAGAAGCTTTTCAGCATATTTTCCTGACTGCCTTAAATGCAAATCTTCAGACACTGAGGGACAGTTGCCCACTGTTCTTGCTAGAAGGCCGTGGGCTAGAGCAAATGTTTGCTTCTGTTCTTTGGCAGGGACAGGACCACACTGTTTCATGAGTCCAAACACAAGTACATCATCCTTATTTTCATTCCCTGTATCTCCATTCACTTTTTTGTTTAGTGTATATTTTTCTGAGAACTGGATAATAAATTACCTTTCTACTATGTCAGTGCTAAGAAAGATAGTTTTCCATTGCAATTTTCTAATTGTGTAGTGAATGTAGAAAAGTCCTCATCACAGCACATTATTACACAGTTACTAATGCAAACTAGAGAAAGATCATAAAAAAATATATAACTTGGCAATAAACTCAAATGCTGCCAAAACCTGGCTAAATACATTTCAACAAGGTTTAAAATATTATGCCTAAAATTACCAGGCAATTAAAAAAAATAAACTGTACAAACTAGAAAGTACTTTAACCATAGAAAGCAAAAATATTTAGAAAATAAGGTCAGAAAAAATATAAAGGGCACATATTTTAACTGGCAACATACAGTTAGATCAGGTAGGTGTCTCACATTCGGCTGTAGTTAGTATTTGGAATGTAATCAGAAGTTGATAACAAATAGTTTATGTTGGCAATTTGTGTCCAATACTAGGAAATTAAAGACAGTATAAATACAGGATGTTAGAGATATGACAAATGGTTTTCTCTATCAAAATATTACTGGCTCAATGAAGGTTGTATAAAAGGAATAAAATAATTTACATAGTGTTAGATTTCTGATTAGATATATTTCTTTTCCTGGATTAACTTTCACACATATCACATTATAGAGGGAAAAACAGGTATGGTCTATGAATATTAAATTAAGGTAAAATATAACTAATAACCAGTGAATTTATATCAATTGCTGAATAATTACCTAAACACAAGACCTAAAAGATTTTTATAGACATAGTTTTATATATATTTACTAGGGGCCCGGTGCACGAAATTCGTGCACTGGGTGTGTGGGGTGGGGGGGAGTGTCCCTCAGCCCAGCCTGCCCCCTCTCACATACTGGGAGCCCTCAGGCGTTGACCCCCATCACCCTCCAATTGCAGGATCGGCCCCTTGTCCAGGCCTGACACCTCTGGCCTAGGCGTCCGGCCCAGGCAGCGGGGACCTGCAGTGGCAGTGGGGGGCGCCGCAATCATGCGGGCTCCGCCCCTGCCCCTGCAGGACGCCTCTGGCTGAGGCGTCCGGCCCGGGCAGCGGGGACCCGCAGCTGCAGCGGCCCCACGATCATGGGCTTTGCTTTAGGCCCAGGCAAGGGACCCCTAGCTCCTGGGACTGCCAGCTTCGACCGTGCCCAGCTTCCATCGCTGGCTCTACCCCTACTTCCTGCTATCACTGGCCAGGGTGGAAAAGGCACCTGATTCTCCGATCATGGCTAGGGGGCAGGGCAAAGGCGGCTCTTAGCTCCCCCCAGCACTTAGCTCCCCCCTGGGTTTCCGATCACTGTCAGTGGCAGGGGGCTTCTTCCTGCTTTCCCTTTTGCCTCCCTGCATTGTGCCTACATATGCAAATTAACTGCCATCTTGTTGGCAGTTAACTGCCAATCTTAGTTGGCAGTTAATTTGCATATAGCCCTGATTAGCCAATGAAAAGGGTAGCTCGTACGCCAATTACCATTTTTCTCTTTTATTAGTGTTGATAAGACAGGTATTTTGTAAACTATCTATAGCACCTTTTTTTTTTAAGTGTTATAATACTTTTAACTGTCTCTAGTGATTTATTGTGATCATATCAAAGTGGAATATAACTTTTCAAAATGGGAGGCTTAGAAAATAATCAAGAACTATCCACTTTTTTGAGAAAGCATTTGTTTCTGAAATGCCTTCTTCACCACACAATTATTATTCAGCAACAGAGGACTCCTACAGAATAGCAATTCTCCTATATGACCTTGCAATGTTCAAGCTCATTAGCCTTTAAAATACAGACATTTTCTGTTTTAAAACAGAAATACTTAGCTGAAGTGTCTGATTTCCAATAGAATACCCAAACGCAAACTAATTGACATTTTTTAACCTCAGAAATTGTTGAATTTACTGAACTACTTAAACAAAAGTGCAATGTTTAGAATCAATATATTAGGAAGATGTGTATTTCTTTCAACTCTTCATGTCAGTTAGACTGTAGACCTTAAGCCATTATATAATTACTAGAGGCCCGATGCACAAAATTCCAGCAAAGGGCTTGGCCCTCGCAGCCCCGGCTGCCTCGGCTCTGTCTGAAAGGCAGTCTGGAGTTCGGAAGGTCATTCTGCTGTTCGGCCTAATTAGCATATTAGCTCTTTATTATGTAGGGTGTTTCTTATATCTAGGTGTGTGCATGCATATGTGTGTGAGTGTTGTGTATATATGTGTATGTACATATGCCTAAGGTTGGACTTCCCTAGAGCTGGTTCTGGGACAGTAATTCGAACATTAGTAATTTATTTGGGATGCAATCCCAGAGGCATTGGTAAGGTAGAGTGGGAGAGAGGGTGATGAGGAAAATAAGTCAATGGGAGAGATTTTATTGAGTAAGTGACCCCTGGAGGCATCTCGGGTTACACCATGCTGGGGACCTCTGGGAGATGGTTCAGAGCATGCCCCACAGTCACTCAGTTCTATTGTAGGTGGAAGGCTGCTTCTAGAGCATTAACTTCCCAGCACTTAACATGTCCTTCAAGCAGCCCAGAGGAAAGAACCTTGGGTAGAGGCCCACATGTTCGCAGTAAGAAAACATAGCAGCAAAGCATACGCAGGCCCTCGAGGCAGGGCTTTCATAGCATATGGTGGAATATACACTTGTTAAATTATGTAAGCTGATTTTATTTACTTATTCTTTTTTCTAGAAAAATGAATCACTTTAAAATGTATAAGAAAATATTATATTTCTCCTTTTATGTATTACAAAAGTATATCTATTCATTGTCGTTGGGTGTAGTTTTTTTTTTTTTTTTGAGATAGTGATTTCACTTTCTTCAGATAAACATCTAAAGTGGAATTGCTGGATCATATGGCAGTTCTAATTTTACCTTTCTGATGGACTCAATATTGTTTTCTATAGTGACTGCACCAATTTATATTCCCCCTGACAGTGCACAAGGGTTTTATTTTCTCTACATCCTCACCAATACTTGTTATGCCTTCTGTTGTTTTTTTTTTCAATAATAGCCATTCTATAAGGTATGAGGTGATGTTCTATTGTGTTTTTTTATTTACATTTCCCTGCTGAGTAGTCATGCTGAGCACCTTTTCATGCACTTGTTGGTCATTTGCATGTCTTATTTAGAAAAATGTCTATTTGGTTCCTCTGCCCATTTATTTATTGGATGAGTTTTTCAATAGCTTTTTATGAGATTAACTTGGTTTAGTTTTTAACAGTGGTAGCCTTATATTCAAATATTCAACTATCTATTCACAAAACACCACCTATTCACTGAAATTCTATTAAAAGCAAGTCATAAATGCAACATTTCAAGCATGTGTACTTTCATTGCAACTGAAACATTATAATCAAATTAGTCTGTTTATAATTAAAGTCCTACACGCTTCAATTAGTTTAGTAGGTTGTTTGTTGACCAAGAAATGAATATTTCATTACAAAAAGACAGAAAAATAATGGCCCAGATCATTAAAACTGGATTTTCCTGGGAATATTACCCACACAAGTACTTGAATGTGTTTAATGTATTGTCATTTTATGACCACGAATATCTTTTCAATAATATTCCTTAATATATTATTGATGAATAAATATACTATTAAAATATTTCATAATAATTTTTATGGTCCATAAGTTATTATTTTATTTTTCACTAGAAAATTGCATATATCTTACGAATATTTCAAAGGGAATTGTCTAAGCAAGTGACATTCTTTAATTCAAACCAGAAAGCTTCCTCATTTTGCCAACAATTAACTAAACTAAAGTTTTAATACATAGAAAGGCATCTTGAGATTATTTATTCCTTTTAGAATTATTGCAAAATGATATTTAAAGGTAAATAATTTTTGTCTAAATAATTGGATTTTGATACTAATTTTGGTTTTATTATACTATAAGTTATACATTTTTTTATTTTTTTTTATTAAATCTTTATTGTTCAGATTATTAGAGTTGTTCCTCTTTTTTCCCCATAGCTCTCCTCCACCCAGTTCCCACCCCACCCTCTGCCCTTATCCCTCCCACTGTCTTCATCCATAAGTGTACGATTTTTGTCCAGTCTTTTCCTGCACCCCCACACCCCTTTCCCCCCAAGAATTGTCAGTCCACTCCCTTTCCAAGCCCCGGGTTCTATTATAATCACCAGTTTACTCTGTTCATCAGATTTTTTATTCACTTGATTCTTAGATTCACTTGTTGATAGTCATGTATTTGCTGTTCATAATTTTTATCTTTACCTTTTTCTCCTTCCTCTTCTTAAAGAATACCTTTCAGCATTTCACATAATGCTGGTTTGGTGGTGATGAACTCCTTTAGCTTTTTCTTATCCGTGAAGCTCTTTATCTGACCTTCTATTCTGAATGATAGCTTTGCTGGATAAAGTAATCTGGTTGTAGGTTCTTGCTATTCATCACTTTAAATATTTCTTGCCACTCTCTTCTGGCATGCATAGTTTCTGTTGAGAAATCAGCTGACAGTCGTATGGGTACTCCCTTATAAATAACTGACTTTTTTTCTCTTGCTGCTTTTAAGATTCTCTCTTTGTCTTTTGCTCTTGGCATTTTAATTATGATGTGTCTTGGTGTGGTCCTCTTTGGATTCCTTTTGTTTGGGGTTCTCTGCGCTTCCTGGACTTGTAAGTCTCTTTCTTTCACCAGGTAGGGGAAGTTTTCTGTCATTATTTCTTCAAATAGGTTTTCTCTCTTCTTCTGGGGCTTCTATAATTCGGATGTTGGTACGTTTGAAGTTGTCCTAGAGGCTCCTTACGCTATCTTCATATTTTTGGATTCTTTTTTCTTTTTGCTTTTCTGGTTGGGTATTTTTTGTTTCTTCACATTTCAAATCTTTGACTTGATTCTTGGGATCCTCTTGTATGCTGTTGGATCTCTGTATATTATTCTTTATATCAATCAGTGTATGCTTAATTTCTAGTTGGTCTTTTTTCATTTCCTCCAGGGTATCACTAAATTTATTGGCAGTTTTAAGAAAATTCTTGAAAAACCTTATAACCGTGGTTTTGAACTCTATATCCAGTCGTTTGCTTTCCTCCATTTCTGACATTTGTGACCTGTTTCTTTGTCTCTGCATTTTTTATGCTTCCCTGTGTTGGTAGAGTGGCTTTGTGTGCTAGGTGACCTATAGGGCCCAGTGGCTCAGCCTCCCCAATTACCTGCGGTAGACACTCCTGGTGCACCCCTTTGTGGGCTTTGTGCACAGTCTTGTTGTAGTTAAGCCTTGATTGTTGTAGGTATCACTGGGAGGAATTGACCTCAAGGCCAATTGGCTGTGAGAATCAGCTGTGTCTACAGTGGGAGAACTTCTGTGCTGGAGACACCCTTCTGGGGCAAGACTTGCTTCAGTGGGGCTTTGGTGCTCGCTGAGACTGCCCCCTGAGTGTGTCCCTTATGGATCTGAGGAGTTGTAATCTGGATGGTCCCACTCTGACCACTGGGTACACTGGCTCTTGGAGCTAAGGAGGTGCTAATTTAGCCTCTTCCTGAGGCTACCCAGCAGGAGCTACGAAGAGATCTTCAGATTCCCCTTCCTTTTGGGGGGGCTTGGAGGTGCCTAGATGAGGCCCAGCTGTGAAGCAATACAACTGCTGTGGGTCCTTGGGCCTTCTCTTGGAAGTTCTGGGTCTGTCTGGCCCAGCTGCAATTTGTTAGGTAATTTTCAGGTTGCAAAGGGCCAGGGCATTCATATGCAAAAGCCTCTGCAGCAGCCTGGGTGGGCAGGTCTCTCAGGGAATCAACAGGGTGGAGCAAGCAGCTGTGGCTGCTCCTCAGTCCTGCCCTAAGGGGGCCTGTGTCTCAGTGTCCTGGTAATCGCTGCAAGCACCTCTGAGGGAAAGCCGCCCTCAAGTTCCGAGGTCTGACTGCTGCCAGACAGTCCAGTTTCTCCCCGTATGAGTCCTGGGTCCCCAGTGACTTCCCAGAACTGGAGTTCAGAGCAGTTGGGAGCTTGTGACTCCTTCCCGATTCAAAAAGACAGCTGCGTCCTCAGGTGCCAGCCCCTTTCCGCGCGCTAGAGCCTCCATACCTCTGCACTTTACTTCCCCATCCCCTCTGAGTCTCAGTTTCTCTTTCCTTCTAGTTGTAGAATTTCCACTCAGCCAGCCTTCCTGTAGTTCTGGATGATGTCCGTTTTGTCTTGTTGTTGTATTTTTGAAGTTGTTGTGGGAGGCAGCAATTTCCCGTGTTTACCTATGCCGCCATCTTGGTTTCTCCTATAAGTTATATATTTTATATTTTGAGGATGTACTTATTTCAGAGTAATAATGAGACTTTTAAAAGAGGCAGAACTTTTATTTTTTATAATAAATTTTGACCTTCTACAATAGGATGAATTATAAAAAAAATCATATTAAACTTGTTATCAAATCTGCATATTGAATAATTATGTTAAGATTAATGTGTTGGCACAGATGGCAAATAGTTTAAGGTGGATGTTAAAGTGCTAGATATAATTTAGAACACTTCATTTAGTCAACTATTTAAATAATCCTATCATAATTTTATTTTAATTTGCAGCAATTGTTATAAATTGTATTTTCAATACATAGTGATATAATCCAAGATCATTACATAATTGGCATTATTTTTGTATATAGAACACAAATCCTTTGTATTTTGATGGTCACATTGTATGCATGCATATAAGCATAACCAATGGACATAAGACACTGGGGAATAGGGGAGGCTAGGGGACTGTCTAGGGCGGGGGGATAAAATGGACACATATGTAATACCCTTTGTAATACTTTAAGCAATAAATAAATAAATAAATAAATAAATAAAAATAAAAAAATATATATATCAATGACAAACTTTATTTTTAAATGTATGTTTCAAATACACTGAAAATATTTCTGATTCAAAGATTCCATTTGATGTATCCTTCTACCCCACATAGACTATGTTTATAATTTTCAATTTCTTTAATACTACTTTTCTAGTCCTTTTGTGGCCCTAGAAGTACCTTTCAAATTGTGGTCTCTAGAATGATGCAGAATTGTTTTAAAGGCAAGTTGAGGAGACAGAAGAGAAAGACCTTCCTTACCAATGGAGTGGAGTATGTGGTTTGGTTTATCTTTTGAAGGTATGGCTATTCCCCAACCTCTAACTTGATGTACTCCATCTAAAAAAATACACAAATAAACAAATTAAAATATGTGTATGAATATGTACCTGTAGGTACATACAGATATGTATGTGTCTATACCTATATAAATAGTTATGAATATATGTAATTTTTATTAATAGAAAAATTCATATTGTAATATTTTAGTGACTAGGTAGTCCACATTTTATTCCCCAGAGAAGCTCATTAATTTCTAATATTTTCTCAATAAAGAGATGAGTAACCTGGGATTCAGACGCTATAGTCAATCTATTGTTAACAAATTTCATTATTTTGTGACCAAAAGAGTGTGTAATAGTATATGTATAATTTATCTGTTTGCTGTACACAAGCTATAATTCCATTGATATTCATCCTAATAAGCATTTTTCCACCCTACATTATAGTTCACAATATAATGACCTGAATAAACCTCTGTCCTATAGCATGACACTTCATAGTGATGAATGTATCAAAATCTGGTGACCAGGTCTTTTTGTATATGCATTACCAAAGTGCCAAGAGCTGATTCATACCCTGTACATAATTGGTTTCATCCAAGTGTAAAGTAAAAAAAACGCTACAGCCAGACAAATATCATAGTAGTTGGGTGATGATCAACATGTTGTCTGATAAAAGAGTTTTGCCAACAGCTCATACTGCTTTTCTCAGTGCCTGAGATTTGTCATAACATTTGCCACTATTTTTTATAAGCTTTAGAGCAAGTGTAATATATTTTTTTTTCCTAAACTAAGGGCACAACTTTCCATTATGCCTCACTATTTATGATCTCTTCTTTGCATTTAGAAATAAAATTCAACAATTTAAAATTTGCAAATGTTCTTTTGTGCTTATTCTGTATGACTACAATTTTTTTCTTAGAGAACAGCAAGCAATGCTGTTCTGAAAGAGGACATGAAATTTTCGTGCCTTCCTCTCACTATTTATATGGTTGCCAAGAAAATGTGCTCAGAAGTGGAGCAAATGAATCTCCAGATCAATTAAGTTTTTTTTATCCATATTTTCATAATTAGGTCTATGCTCACATTTTTGAGGGGACTTGGCAAATTTCTGAAGCCATAAACTTCTTTATTTCAGCAGATCCCAAAGTTCTGTTTGACCATTTTACTTTTATGGTCTTATTTTCTGTTACAGATTCCCCATCAGTGATTTTATACCATAGTGAAATGTTTCCAAACCCTGGTCAACCTTGGTGAGTTAGAATTATATTGTATATAATAGTAATAAAAAAACAACTCTAACAAATATAAACATTTGTGCAAATTATACTAGTCTAAGTTTAATTAAACAGTATAGTTATTTTAGAACATGAGCAACCTTTCAGGATATAATATAATCATTATAAGATTTCTGTGAAGATTATTTGTTTTATGGAAAATGGATGAAATTTAGATAAAAATGTAATAATTACAAGTCCCTTTTATACCATACCATGGGGCATTAAATGCCACTAGCAGTCCACGGACAACATTTTGAGTTCATACAGAGTACAGCCTGATTTCAGCATTGAATGAAAAGTCTATGCTTAGTCTATCATGCAATGGAAGTAGAAAGTGGTTAGACATTTTACAACCAAAAGGGACTCACTTTTTTTTAGAAATTGATGTCTATATGTAGAAGGGGATATTAACATTCCATTTATATGTTTCTTTTCATCATACTCACCAGTGAGTTTGTGTCTTTTAGACACAATTGGAAATAATAATGACGGGGCTGACCAGCAGACTCTGAGCAATGGGTGAATGATTACTCTGACAAAGTTTGCTGTGAAACAGAGGGCTAAGGGACTGCCTGGCTAAAGGAACCACACAGCCCCTCGATTGCCTGCCTTGTTAGGCTTTTATTGTAGCAGCAGTTTGAGATTAAGGTCATCTTTTAGATACAATCAGTAGGGTAAGTAATATTGGGAGGACACATGTGTTTGTAGTGTCCTTTAAGCAAGGACACCCAAAGATTAAGAATAAGGATTCCAGTAAACATCCGGGGGTCTGCATGTGCGCAGACTTGTTTAGAAAGGTCAAGAAATAATTAAGGGTGCCGCCTTTGGCACTCCCCTTTGATAAACAGGGTGGGTGGCCTTCCACACACTTCCCTTTTCTCAGAATGTCTTCCTTACAAACTTTCCAACCAAGTCTCGTGTGCTCCCCAACATAATGACAGTTCTGACAGGAAACAAAGGAAATCAAAATAACTGTTTACCCAATATAACCTGGTGGGCACATAGATGATCTATGTTTATGTCGCTGCTGTAATATGTATTGTAACAAAAATAGCTAACCAGAAACTCTGAGATTGTCATTAAAAGGATTGTTTAACCAGACTGTAAATGTATATCTGAAATGACTAACCTGAGCCATCAGTTAGCTACATAAAGTGTAAGTTTCTGGTATTCCAAAGAAATTAAACGTGTATATTCAAAAAATTAGCTGTGCTTCAAAACCTGTTTTCTCTCATTAGTGAATTACCGCCTACCCAGTTTGAGATTGATGTGATCATTATCAAACGTTAAAAGATTAGAAATCCCCAACAAGCAAATCTAAAAATTATATTTCAGTGACGTCTTTCATTATATATATATATCTATCACAAAACTAAAAATTGTTTTCAGTGATATCTTTTATAAAATATAAAATATTACCAAATAGTTTGCATATCCTATTTAGATAAAGAATCCAAATGTTTTCCTTTCCTTTTTATTTTGAAGTGTGTAAAGTACAATATTAGAAAAGGCCATGTATTTTTTTCATGGGCAATTGGGCAAATGTTAATGAAGTTTAAAGTATATTAAAATTATTTTCGATAAATGATATACAAATATTGGACATACTTTTCCTAAAACAACATTGCAAAAATAGTATGCCTTCTCATACACATGCATACATGCATAAAACCCACAGAAGAATTGTGAAATTATATGCTTTCTTAAAAGTATATTTTTATTTATTTCAGAGAAAGAGGAGGAGGGAGAGAGAGATAGAAACATCAATGATGAGAGAGAATCATTAATCGGCTGCTTCCTGTACGCCCCACACTGGGGACCAAGCTCACAACCCGGGCATGTGCCCTCATTGGGAATTGATATGTGACCTCCTGGTTCATAGGTTGATGCTTACCCACTGAGCCATGTGTGCTTTTAATGGCCTTTTGTGATGGCTTAGCATCTGTTCAGCTACATAGGAGATATTATTAGTTACACACAAACAATCATTTTTTTCTTTTATTTTAAATATATTTTATTGATTTTTACAGAGAGGAAGGGAGAGGGATAGAGAGTTAGAAACATTGATGAGAGAGAAACATCAATCAGTTGCTCCTGCACACCCCCTATTGGGGATGTGCCCGCAACCAAGGTACATGCCCTTGAGGAATCAAACCTGGGGCTCTTCAGTCCACAGGCCAATGCTCTCTCCACTGAGCCAAACCAGTCAGGGCCATTTTTTTCTTTAATTATTGTATTTCTCCCGTGAGTAATTAAATAAAAAGTGCAGGGTGGGACAAAAGTAGGTTTACAGTTATTCACATGGAAAATAATACAATAATTCATAAAAAATAATATAAGAATAAACACTGTGTCTTGTTTACTCACAACTGTACGCCTACTTTTGCCCCACCCTGTGTATAATTAGAAATAGAGAGGCCAGTTCAATTATTGAATACTTATTTTTATCCTTCTAATGGCAGTAGTTTATGGTGATTGAAGGGTAAAAATTGGCAATATTTTCTGATTATCATTCCAAAATCAAAATCATTCCAATGGTGTTGAGAACTGAAGAACCTAAATGCTTATAATTGTGATTTTTACATATGGCTGTTGACTTTTAATCATTTCAAGTGAAAAGAGCATATGTCAATTTATTAAATATTCTTGATGGTGTCTAACAAGAGATTCCAGGCAGTTCTCTAGATTGTGAGCAAGAAATTATTTTCCATTTCCACTGTGCCACCTCATATGATTGAAACAGCACCACACAGACTAAATTTATTGTAATTAGATTTATGTATTCCAGTCTATGCCCAAAGATGAGTTCATCTGTTTTTGGTAATGTCTTCTAACTTCCATGTAAATATTAATGAATAAGTAAAAATAAAATGTTTTACAATGAAGTTATTTTTATAAAATTGAGTGTGTATTCCATAGCATTAGACCATTTTGTAATTAAAACACATCCAAAAACGCCACTTACCATGTGTAACAGCTAATGAATAAAATTAGTGATATTTGACATGGTATTTAGATTTGTAGCTAGACTTTTTAACCCTGTGTTCAAAGATATAATAAGGCCCCTCTCCAAGCTTCTGGTAGCCATAGTCATTCCTTGATTGTAGATGGCCATCTTAACCCTTGCTCATCACATGAAATTCTCTTTGTGTGTGGATGTCTGCCTGTCTATACGTAAATTTCCCCTTTTTATAAGAACACCTGTCATATTACACTAGGGCCCAACCTAATGACCTTATCCTTTTTTTCCAAATTAAGATCACATTCACAGGTACTGAGGGTTAGGGTTTACAATATATATATATATATATATATATATATTTAGGAGGACACAACTCATTTTATAATACTCAGGAGTCATACATATGTGTGGCATGCACAAATCTTCAGCTAAAGACCTGAATGGTATCAGATCTTTTGCTAGAGGAATTATAAAGACAGCAGCAGGGCCCTGATGGTGTTGAGAGCGGAAGGACATGAGTGAACTGAACAGGTTATTGCTGGAAAGCAGGTGGCACAATCTAAGCACAATGATGAAAACTGACAAAATTTTTTGCAAGTTCCAATTTACGGGTGTTGTTAAGTGGAACCTCTGGAAAAAGCAAATACTGGCCAGGGAATGTGAATTCTTGAAACTAGCAAATATAAGCTGCCTTTGAGGATAGACTCCTGCCTTGAAGAAATATTGTTAGGCATATAATCTAAATTAGACGGGACAGAGACAACGGGGGAAAGAAGAGAGATATAGCAGATAAAAAGTGTGAGAGTAAATCAGAGCAGCCAAAACAGCAGAAAGTGCTAAGATAGATTTTTTAGCACTTCTTAAAAACAATTGAAAAGGGAACTCGCAGTCCCTGAAGCCAGGAAAGCAATTCTATTCTCCAGCCTGTGCTGAAAGTGCAAAGCAATTCATAACACCTAAACACAAGAAACAGAAAAGGTTGCATGCGCATCCTATATAAAGTTATTGTAAGAAAAAAAAAAAGACCGAGATGCGGAAGATCCCTGCAAACAAAGAGGGCTGATGACACAAATATGCTCACAAAGCAACACCACAACCTGTCAAAACCCAAAATGACCAGGACTTAGATCTCAGGTGGGCAGCAAAAGAACGTGCAAATACAAACTTTCTGAAATGAATGCTCTAAAAACACAGAGAGAAGGGACCACAGTGGATTCTGTGAGAGCTGATGAGAGGGAGGTCAGGGACCTTGGGAGAGGAAGAAGCCTGGTTCAGGCTTACTCGGGCTGAGGGAAATGTCAAAGCCCTCTAGGTCAAACCTAATATTGGGTGGACGCTGGCTGCTGTTTCTTACTGAGGGGGAAAGAAGGGGCTGTCCGCCTGGGCTTCCTGACCCTGAGTCTAGAAGAACTGAACCTCCTATCCTTCTGGTCACTTTCTCCGCTGGAAGACCATCTCCTCACCCTCAGGACTGTCACTCCAACAGCTCTGCAGGCTGTGAAGGCACAGTCAGGCCCCCTGATGCTCTCTCTCACAGAATGTGGAGTCTGGGCCTTAAACCACTTCCAACTGAGTGGAAGGGGCTCAGGCATCACATCTCTGAAGGGAGATAGAAGAGATAGTCACACCTTGGCCAAGACCCTCCTGTACATCTGTGTCTCCACCCCCTCAGGCTTTCTGCATGCACACTACCCCACCCCAGAAATTTCCCCCGGACTTCTGCCCGGGTCTACTCCACACACTTCTTTAGCTTAGGGATTCTCTCTCAGGCTTTCTAACTGCACCACACACTCACACCTGGGGCTCCAGCCATTCCAGTGGGTACTACGGCAGGGCTGCTCACAGGGCCTGCTCACTTTCCACACATAGACCTGGCTGTCCTCACCTTTCCCTGCTCACAGAACTGCTTGTAGACATTCACACAGCCCATCTTTAGGATCGTCAACCATGTGTATTGCAACAGCACTGGGTCAAGGCAGGTAGATGGATGAATGGAAGGAGGGAGGGAGAGATCACAGAGCATAGATAATCTATATATATAGAAACCCAGCAACCATTAGGGCAGAATGACTAGAACAACCAGAACGGCCAGTGGCTATGACATGCACTGTAGCAGCCAACCGCCCTGCTCTGGGCCGGATCGCCCCCAACACCCCAGTCAGGGTGGGGCCAGCCAGCCAACCCCCTTGGCTGGCAGAAATTTGGGGTTGGGGACCTTGGAGGTGTTCGGCCTTGGGCAGCTGCACAGGCAAAGCTCTCCTTTGGCAGAAGTGGACCCGGGATCAGGGCACTGGAGTGGGGGATGGGGTAAGGAGGCTTTCCTGGTATCCACAGCCGTCCCTGCAGGCCGTGCACAGCACCCCGGCATCTGACCCTGGTTGGGGCAGTGGCAGGAATAGGGGCCGCAGGGAGCAGGGGGCTGTGACACACAGGAGTTTGCCCGTGGGATAAATTGACTTTGGATATAAGGCAATGGCAAATAAGGCATTTCAAATTGATGAAGACTGATGGCAATGGACATACTTTACTTTGTAATTGTATTTGAGGTACATAGATAAAACAGGCACAGAATTAATGTGCCTAAGATTTAAAAATATCTTATATATTTGATTTTTATAACCATTTTTAAGGTTTTCTGTGATCTGATGTGCTCAATAATTATCGTACTTCTTGAGAACAACAAACTGAACTCTCATAACAAGTAGACTTGAAAAATGTATTTTCCTAATCAACCAGTTTATCCCAGATGGTCAATTATTGTTCCTCTAGTTTGTTTGGTAATGGAGACTAATGTGTACTTTGTGTTTTCATTATTGGGTTTTTTTCACTGTTGTCCTTGATAAAGTATGTGTAGGAAAGTATTTTAAGTCATTGTAGCATTAATCTGGATCTATATTATATTTTAAATATAAATGTTACTAATTTTATATGATAGTTTGATAGTGAACTTTAAGGGTTAATGACAGTGAAGAATATAACCAAATATAATTCATTCTCAGAGTAATATAAAAAATACCATTAAGTCACGATTAAAAAACATCCTTGTTCATTTGATTTGGAAAAAAAAAATGATGATAAAACCTTAGGGGAAACTAGACTGCCTCCATTGTGAGCAGTTCTATGGAAACAAATTTGAAATATATACACTTTGTTCTCCTGGGCTTTGGATAACTCAACTGAATATTTCAGAAGCCACAATTGTGTTAAGAAGGGAACCTAATGCATGGTAGAAGCCAGACTAATCAGGAAAACAATGCTACAGCATATGTTGTTTTCACTGTAGAAAAATCCAAATGGGACATTCTGATGACTGAGGCTGAAATTAATTGTATAGGCATTAACATTGGTGGGTGTTTCACACATGCAAGTACAGAACATTTCCCTTGATGGTAAAACAAAATGTGGGCATCAGGAGGGACATAAAAGAAACTCATGGATCCTTACAACCAATTGAGTTTTACATAAGCATTGTTTTGATTATTATATAGTTTTCCCTCTACCAACACATGATTGCTAAAATAATTTCAGATATTTTTAAACAAATGGATACTCTTATGATATTGTTCAGCAATTTCTTTAACTTCAAGAAGCATTAGTATACTGATACATATTTACTTTTCATTCTTCACATTTTTGTTCTGTTTTGCAAAAGCAAAATATGTACCTATGGTAAAAATTATTCTAGCTCTGGCTGAATGGCTCTGTTGGTTGGAACACCTTTTGTACACCAAAAGGCCATGGGTTCAATTCCAGCCTGGGCACACCTAGGTTGTGGATTCAATTGCCAGTCAGTGCACTTACGAGAGGCAAACAATTCCTTCTTACTCAAGTGTGAGGATCCTTAGTTAGTTTGACATTCCCACACAAAAGTAGTGGTTTTAAAATACTAATTTTATTACCAATATATTACTACTCATGTATTTATGAGCTTTTATTTATTTGTTGGTTCCACATGTTTATAACCATACTCAGAGTTCTTTCCTTGGCATCATTACTAAAATTGATTTCTTTGCATATTGCTTTTTTAAAGCCTCATATTCTTATATTAATGGGAGCTTTATTGGAGGCCTGAGAAAATAAGATAGGATGGAAAGGTAGCAGCCTTAGTCTGAAACTTGGGCAGTTTATATTTGAGAATTCTGAATACACTTGTTGTTCAGAGGATTTTTTTTAGAATCTTATCTCAGACTTTTGGGATCTACAGACTTTTGCTTTTTCAAACCTTTAATTTTCAAGCTTTGAGATTCTTTCTACTTCATTTCAATGCTCATGAGTAAGACAATACTTTTTTAGTTTTGTTGTCGTGTACAAGTATTTTTGCTATAATGCAACATAAAATATATTCCTAAAAATATTTTCCAAATTTAGATGAAAGAAGAATGAACTTTGACAGAAAAGGCAGTTCAATCAAACTCTAAATGCAGGTATAACGATAATTTTGAAAATCCTTAGAAAACATCAATTTAAAGAAATAGAAAGTGCAAACAGAGACATATATTAACTTTGGTAAATATAGAAGTTATTTTTTCGTGTTTTGGTAAATGTAGCCTCATGGAAATGCTACAAGTAAATATTGAGTAAGGTGATTGTGACAAATATACAAAGATCTCCTATACTCTCTGACTAGCACTTTTAATGCAGACCATGGGGCCAAACTCAGTGAGGAGGAAGAAAGTAGGCTGAAGGGGGAAGATGAACAATTTTGCATTTCTGCTGTGTTCAGCACTGTTAATATACTGCACAGTCAGTGGCTACCACAAGGTGGTTTGAAATATTAACATGCTAGAAAATCAAAAATTATTACTCAATATGTTGTCTATGTGTATTGGCATCATTCCCTTATTCATCGTTTATGTATGAATTTGCATAAGAGAAACACATGTATTAACAGATCAGGATGCAAACACATTGGAATCTAGTAAGTAACTATCAGCACTCTATTAACTTTGTGATTTCAATGTTTCCCATAGCTACAGGCGCCAGGAAAGCTAGATCTGTCTTCTGCATTATTACAAGAAACAGTTTTAGCAAATGCACCAGGTTATTCATCTCCAAGCCTTTGATCAATATTTCTTTGCCACTTGCTGTGAGAAGTGGTAAACTCTTCTGGTGACATTGTCTATATTAGGAAGGACGGTACCTGCAATTCTAACACACTCCAAACTTTCAGTGGCTTAATACATATTATTTTATTTCTTATGCTCTTGAAAGTTCAAAATAGAAGTTTTGGGCCAATTTGAGGGCAAATGATTTCTCCTTTACAAATTCATGTAGGAACCCATCTGCAGGTCGCAATGCCATGGTTGTATATGACTTTCAAAGTCAATTGGAATTTATATTCAGCTCCGAGAAGGACAAAACGGAAAAGGCATAGTTATTGTTAATCACTTTAGTCTTGAAGTGAGTCATTCTTTTTTTTTCTTTATTGATTAAGGTATTACATATATCTCATTTTCCCCCTATTGTCCCCCTCCCGGGCTCATGCCCTCACCCCCCTGGTGTCTGTGTCCATTGTTTATGCTTATATGCATGCATACAAGCCCTTTGGTTGATCTGGACTCTTTACCCCCACCATCCCCTGCCTTCACTCTGAGGTTTGATGGTCTGATCGATGCTTCTCTGTCTCTGGATATATTTTTGTTCATCAGTTTATGTTGTTCATTATATTCTACAAATGAGTGAGATCATGTGATATTTATCTTTCTCTGACTGGCTTATTTCGCTTAGCATAATGCTCTAGAGGTCCGTGCATGCCGTTGCGAATAGTGGGAGTTCCTTCTTTTTTAAAGCAGCGTAGTATTTCATTGTGTAGATGTACCACAGTTTTCTAATCCACTTATCTGCTGATGGGCACTCAGGCTGCTTCCAAATCTTAGCTATTGTAAATTGTGCTGCTATGAACGTAGGGGTGCCTATGTCCTTTCTGATTGGTGTTTCTGATTTCTTGGGATATATTCCTAGAAGTGGGATTACTGGGTCAAATGGGAGTTCCATTTTTAGCTTTTTTAAAAATATATATACTTTATTGACTTTTTTACAAAGAGGAAGGGAGAGGGATAGAGAATTAGAAACATTGATGAGAGAGAAACATCGATCAGCTGCCTCCTGCACACTCCCTATTGGGGATGTGCCGGCAACTAAGGTACATGCCCTTGACTGGAATCAAGCCTGGGACCCCTCAGTCTGCAGGCCGACGCTTTGTCCACTGAGGCAAACCAGTTAGGGCCCATTTTTAGCTTTTTGAGGAAACTCCATGCTGTTCTCCACAGCGGCTGCCCCAGTCTGCATTCCCACCAGCAGTACAGGAGGGTTCCTTTTTCTCCACATCTCGCCAGCACTTGTCCTTTGTTGATTACCCACCTTACATTGGCAAGAACTAGTCATATGTCTCCATCTGCATTCAAATAGGGCTACGAAGTGTAGATTCTTGGAGGATAACCACTTCCAAAGCACATTTATATACTGTGGAATGGGGGAAATTTTTTTTTTTAACAAAATCCTTTAAGACTTTCACAGTCATGCTTGAAGATTATCATGCATTAAAGGCAAACTACAATGGCTAAGAACATAGACTGTGAAAGCAGACTGCTTTGATTGGAATCCTCACTGTACTACTTTCAAGTTCACTCATTCTTCAACATTACCATAAAGAAAGATTTCCAGCCCTAACCGGTTCAGTGGATAGAGCATCGGCCTGCAGACTGAAGGGTCCCAGGTTTGATTCCAGTCAAGGGAAAGTACCTTGGTTGCGGGCACATCCCCAATAGGGGGTGTGCAGGAGCAGCTGATCGATGTTTCTCTCTCATCAATGTTTCTAACTCTCTATCCCTCTCCCTTACTCTCAGTAAAAAATCAATCATATATATATATATAAAGAAAGAAAGAAAGATTTTCATTGCACTTCGGGGTAATGGACTGGTAATAGTTTGCTCTTGATAACCAGTAGAAGTTGAAAATGTACCAGAGTTTTGTTGGTATACTGGAGATTCATGAAGAATAAATGCTTGTTCCCAGGTCATCAGCAGTAGTTGAATTGATGCTTTGGGTGGCCACCATTGCCAATTACCTTTTCATGATTAGAGAAAGCTGGATGTACAGGTAATCTACTCTTGTTGAATTTCTAAAAAATATTTTCACTTGATTTCAATTTGTTTTCCCTCAAAAGGCATCTATTAACAAATTATATGTTTTTCTTTAAAATTAGGGTCACAGAGGATATAATTCACATGCAGTAAAATTAATCTTTTTAAAAACATGTAATTTTGACAAATATATAAAGTTGTGTAAATGCCACCAATATCAACATAAAGAATATTTCAATCACCACAAGGTTCTTTGTATTACTTTATATTATTTCCTTCTTCCACACCTACCCTGAAACCACTAACCTGATAACTCTTCTTATAGTTTTGCCTTTCTTTATGTCACATAAATGGAATCAGACAGTATCTAAATTAAATTATATTTGCATTCCCATTCTCTTCTGGACTTCCATTTTCTGAGTGGATTTGCATTTCATTCATTTAGAATGCATTGTTTTTTAAATTATATTTGCACTTCAATTCTCTTTTGGACTTTTGCATTCTTAGTGGATTTAGAATTCTCTGATTTAATTTTATTGAAAAATATATATTGTGTGTATGTAAACTTATACATATATGTGTATATATATATATTTATTGAAAAAATTAACATATTACAAGTGTTTTTATATTGTTGTGGTGATATTTGCTTTTTCATGAGTAATCTATCTATCTATCTATCTATCTATCTATCTATCTATCTATCATCTATCTATCATCTACCTATCCAGAGACAGCATATGTAAGGTGATGAAAATACTGACATTTTCCAAATGGTTTCATATTGCTGTGGTGCTGTTTGCCCTTTTTAATGGGTAGTGGATCACTTTGCACATGATCTTATGTGTTTTAGCAATCAATGACTAATATATTTGAAGTGAAGATCTAAGTGCAACAAATGTGATATTTTTATATCTTTCTTACTCATTATAAGAAAGGCAAAATAAAACTAAGCAATCTCCTCTACCCCAAATAGAGAAACTCTTCACAGTGATTTTCTATTTCACTATAAGCATTCTCCCCATGGTTTTTTTCCCCCCTCTCTTTGATCAACAATGGCACTTGCTTATCTCATAACTAATCATTTGCCATTTATTAAATACTAGAGGCCCAATGCAGGAAAATTCATGCACTGGAGGGGGGAGTCCTTTAGCCCGGCCTTCCTCCTCTCACAGTCCGTGAGCCCTCAGGAGTGGGAGGTGACCCAGCCATCAAGGGCAGGCAACACCCCCATCACACCTCTGCTTCTGCCACTGTGGGCAGCACAAGCCTCAGCCAGCCTGGTTATCTGAGCCCAGGCAGCCCTGGGTGGCCAGGCAGCTGCCATCCAAGGCTTTCCTGTGCCTTGGGCCAGCCCTGGGAATCTTGGGGACTAAGGGCGGGTCTGGCCATACCGCATGCCTGCCACTCTTAGCAGGGCTGAAAGGACTGGGGGACTCTGGCAGGGCTGAGGGGACTGGGTGCTGCCATCTTGTGGCTATAGGAGCTACCAGCTTTGTGACTCTGTGATGGTCAATTTGCATATTCCATCTTTATTAGATAAGATTTGTTTGCCCATTGTATTTTTTAAGAAATAAAAAAATCTAGATTTCAAAAGAATGGCATTCATCAGTTCTTTACAGACAACAATTCACTTGTTCTTTCAGACTATGGGCATGTAATAAAACTGCATTTTTTGGGATCTGTCCTTTCCTGCTTAATGAACTTGCTTAGCAAATCAATGAGAAAAAATTAAATTATATATCAGTGTTCAAATTACAAAGTGCCATTTCCTCTGCTGCTATTGTATCTCTCCCTGTCTACTGAAAGTTTCTAGACTGGTTAATTCTACTAATCCTCCCATGCTCCAAATTCAGCCCTTGCCCACCTCTTAGTTTTATCTTTTAAAAACACAGTTCTAATCCTATTATTGCCCTGCAAAAATTTTCCTGATGGTTTCTGACCACTGACCTAACTAAACACAGATTCCTTTTTCTACCACTTAAAATCTTCTGTAAGGCTAGAGATCCAGTGCATGAAATTTGGGCAAGAGTAGGCCTTTCTTCCCCCAGCTGCCGGCACTGGCTTCCCTCTGGCACCCGGGACCAGGGCTTCCCTTGCAGCCCCGGCTTCGTCCCAAAGGACATCCAGTCTAATTACCATATTATGTATTTATTATTATAGAAGGTTCCAGAAAACAATTTATCTTTCCATTACATCCCTAAAGACCCTTATGCTCTCATTATATTGCATTTTGTACTATTTTTGAAACAAGCCCAAGTTAAGGTTGCCCTCACTTGGAAGGTCCCGGCACACTTGTAGTGCAAAGTAAATATTACTTCCTTTCATTTAACCAGGGAGAGAAGTAGTAATACCCTATTATGGCCTTAGTAATCCTCAAACCTGAGGTCTATTTGAATCAAATGTGAAGATTTAAATGATGGGAATCATTAGGCTCCATTCCAGTCAATTAAATTAGACTTTCTGATGATGTGCCAGGCTATAGCATTTTTCATATTTATCAAGGAATTCTAACATACACCTAGGGTCAAAACCCACTTTCTTCAATAGAAAAAGCACATGAAGATCTGTGTTAATGTAACTTACCTGTCCTCATTAGTCTCAGGTTTGCTTTTGTTGATTTTTCTGCCTCTCTAGAATTTAAAAATGATCCGAAGCAAATTATCCACTTTGAAGAAAAATAGCACAAAGCCTGGTATATTTAAAGAATGAATTATATATTTGGTGGACAAATAGCAAAGGACTATTATTTAATTTACAGGAAGGTATTGGCATGTAGTACAAGCTAATGGAATAGATAATAAGAGGATGAATAAGAGCTAGAGGAAATGAAAATTATTTAAATGTGCATTCTAATAGTGCACACACACAATGTAAGGTAAAATCAAAATTCTTAAATGATTAATTACTTGCTTTAACTGATGAGGACAATGGAATTTGCGAGTTTAAACACATTGTTGGTTTTTTTGTTGGTTTGGTTTGGTTTTGTATCAGAAAGATTTATTGGAAAATTCGCACCCTGAGGCTATAGCATGTGATGCGGTACTGCCACTCACTGAAACAGAGTAAAGGAAAGACACTAATTTCCAAAGTGGTCCCTCTACAAAATGTATGAAGAGCAGTTTCTGGGTGACTTGTGCTCTGCCTTCCTGTCCTCAGACATTCCAAAGCATCCCCCCAAGTGGCTATGTGCTTTTCAGATCTTGCAACTAATAAAAGCCAGAGGAGCATTCAAATTAAAGTCTTTCTTATTGCGAGGCCTATGGGTCATGATGCTCAAACAAGCCACTCATTAACCTTACTTGTATTAGAAATTATTTCCTGGTTTTACATACTCTACTGCCCTGTTTCTATCAGTAGGTGCAATTTTATGGAGAAAAAGTAATTTTACTCCTCCGCTGTCTACTTTATAGTCTTAATGAAATGATGTGTTTGGAGTGTGGATTTAAAAGTCTGAGTTCATAAAAGCAAAGCAGAAGACATAAATTTTTAATATTTCAGAAAATACAGCATTTTATATTTTCTGAAAATATTACATTTTATGTTTCAGGAAGTATAGTATGTTATATTTCAGAACATATAACAGGGAAATAAAAGTAACTGTAAAATCATTGACAAGTTGATATTTAGTTTCAAGGAGATATTACTGCAGAATTTATAAATTAAAATTATACACAAACTGGACAAAATGGAATCTCAACGTGAATAAGTGCAGTGGGTGGTGATTATTTTGCCTGTATAAGCACCCTGTCTGCTTTAATCTACCTGATGAATACTTGGATTTGGGTATATCTCTTTATTGTGCTTATATAACCAGGTCCTTAAATATCCTTACTTCACAATAAACAGGATAGGAACATTGTAACTTCATATTACCAGAGTCTGGAAAAAATTCTGAAGTGATTTTGCCCAGTATGTTCTAGCTTTTAGCTTCTGATGCATGAGAATAGGATGCTAAGTAATTTGCAGGATAAAAGGTAGCCTCAAATCTGAAATATCTTCTGTTGGCAGTAGTAAATATACAGGCTTGTTTGGAGGAGTAATTATATACTGAAGTGTCTAGCAAAATAACTGGAACATAGTAGGCACTCCATAAGCAAAAGTCATTTGGAATATTTAGAACTGCATCCATTATATGATATTTTAACACTTTTTAGGTATTAATTTTGTCATATAATGTACACATTATATAGCATCAATGGGAAGCTGAAAATTGTATTAAGACACCTGAATGTGACTGGTCAATGTAAAGCAGACATCAGAATAAGGCAAAATTTGCATTGATTCCTGTGTTATTTTCCCAATTCACTAATGTTTACACATGAAATATATCAAGTGGATGCAGAGTTCATTAAACAACTAAGTGCCACAAGCAGTAGCAGAATCTGATCATTATCTCTCCATCAACCTTGTTTTTCTTCTGTTGTGCCCGCCCTGGTCTTTGAGCTTTGTCTTAGAAGTAGTTAGGTCATGAGGTATTCCTATGGTATCTGATGCATCATATGGGCAAAGTTACATTCTGCCTACACCTGGATTGCATCCTACTTCAAATATACAGACATTCGTGTCACTTGATGAAAGGGTCTGGGACCATTTCTAAGTGTAGTATATACTGTCTCCAAACTGCAGAAGCTGATATGTCTGTGCTTGTTTTTTTGGTAAGGAGTTTAACAACTGGTACTTTATCTTAGAGGAGATGTTCTAGTGTGCCAAGAATGTTGGAATGCTAAAATGTCCACCAATAATTCAAGTCTTTGAACTTGTTCCAATTTGAGGCAAGGATGTCCAGAACGCTCTTTCCAATTCACAGTATGTCATTGGCTAAGGCCTGAGGGGGTGAAGATTATAATTCCCAGGAAACTCTGGACAGTGTGGTTTGTATTGCCCAAGGGAAATCCTTCAGAAAAGTGTGCAAGTTTTATCCATAAAAGTCTGCTGTCTGCTGCAGCATTAAAATAAATATTTAGGAGAATCTAAAATTATTTTTCTTCCCGATTAAGCTTATTAGAAATTCATAAATTTTATGCATAATTTTCTATACTTAATGTTCATGTTAATGATTTTTAGCGCACGTGCGCGCGCACACACACACACACACACACACACACACACACACACACAATAAGGAAATCTTCCAATTTTTCTTTTTGTGAATAAGCTGTCTTTCCCACAATTTGACTTTGCAATTAGTACCTAAGAGTAAGAACTGGTATTATAGGTCTAGAGAAAATGAGATATTAGGGGCAGGCAAAATGATGTTATGTGAATTCTCCTTGCATGTTAGCTGCTGTGGGTGTGAAGAGTTCAGCATTCTAAAGCAATGCAGAAATGTCTGCATCAAATGGTTAGAAGGATAAATGCCCAGAACTGCTTTGGCTGGCAAAATACAATCAGTGGGGTTCCTAGGTTTGAATCCAATGAATCTTCTGACCCCTTTACAAGGGTTAAGTCTCATCTTGACTGATAACTGACTTAACTTCCATGTAGTAAATTCAGTGAGACTGGGAATTAAACTGACCTAATATGGAGGTCCAAAGGAGCAAATCCTTAGTGTAAAATTTGGCTGTATGAGCACTATTTCTGAAAGAAGTAAGATTCAGGAGAGAGTTCTTTGCCTTTGACTTTGTTTTGAGCTGGGAATTCAGGATTTGTCTTTCAATTTTCCTAAACTTCTCTGTACTTTTGTAAACACCCAGCTTAATTCTTTAGTTTTTGAATTATGTATGCCCTTGATAATATTCCTTATCAGTTGCTATCTAATTTCCCAAAGCCTTGCCTTCATTTTGCACATCTTTCAAAATGACAAATGTGATAATTTAACTGCTTCACTCTGCTTGAGATAGGTCCACAATGTCCTCTTCTGTGATTAAAACACAGTTTTTATTGCCACGACAGTCAAGAAGGTCTAATAACCAATTATCCATTCCCCTTTTCTGTGAAAACCTTTACCTGCAGTTTCTTGGTACTAAGGTATTTATCAGTCACGGTTCTTTACTGAAAACAATATAATTTACTCTATGAAAGTTAAACAAAAATTATTTATTGAAAAATGTCTGTATTTAGTGAATGTCTGGGTTGTCTTAAAAATCAAAAAGGGACTAGAGAGTTAAAAAAATACACGTCCCAAATTACACTCTGAGATGTTCTGCTGGTGACACAGGTCTGTTTTCAGGGGGCATGAACATTCAAACTCCATTACTGATGCTGGACTCTGGGCCCTGACACTAATATTGCTGTTACTGCCGAATCTGAAAGCTGAATATCCCTGCTGCTACTCCATCAGGAGAGAATCTCTATGTGGGCTAATTTGTTGGGTTCACTAACTTCTGAATTATCCTAATTTGATTAGCATAGTTATGCAATAGACTGGAAAAAGTGAATGATAGGTCCCGGTCTTGCCAAATTATGTGCTTATAACTTGAAATTTCCCAAAAAATGGGGCAGGGATTCCAAAACGTTCACTGACCAAACAGGATGCCAAGTGGCCAATATGTTGAAAAGTATAATCGGCATTTAGAAGTATTTAAAAGATGAATCTATCAAATGAAATTCTCATAAGTGCCATGAAAGAGTGGATAAGGAAAAAGGAATAGTTTGCAAGAAGAGACAAAATGAAAGTAAGTCAGCAAAAATATAGAGGTGTATGCATATAGTTAATGTGAGACAGGTTGGAGGAAAGTCCTGAGAACAAAGGACCAAACTGGATAAGCAAGCGGTGGCCTCATCAGGCAAGGCTTTTTGAGCCTTGTCAAGGCATAGATTCCAAGCAGTGGCCACTATCGAGAACTATGACATGTCTAAGATTATACCCCGCTTTCAAATTGTCAAGTTTTCATGGATGCTAATAGGAAATACAGGATTTCTGGAACAGGAATAAAGGTCTGTTTAATGATGACAGCAATGATAGTAGTTAGAGTTATGATGACTTCTGTGCTCATTTCCTAAGATTGAATCCACACTGAACTGTGTGAGGAAGCCCTAATGACACCTGCTCATGTAGTGAATTACAAGAGAGAAATGAATTTAGGGGCCAAAATGTTTTCTATTGTTTGGTAAGCTAGCCTGCTTTTGTTGTGGAGGAAGAATTACCTTTATTTTACTAGGTTGACCCTGCCTGCCCTTTGGTCCAAAAGGAAAAATCTCTGCCTACTAAGGATATTCAATATACAGATATTTGTTAAAATAGTGCAAAGCAAAAGGCAATCCATGTGTATACTTGAATGACATAAATGGGAGATCCAGGGAGAATCATTAAATATTTCCAGAATGCTCTCCTTAGTCTGCTCAGACCAGTACTTTTGTAGCTCCTCTGGGTTCTTCTGAGCCAGCTCCTCAGACTGGGCCCAGATGTCCACCATAATCTTGCTGAGATCCTGAGATTTGGGGCATCAGATTCCATGGTCAAACCAGAGTGGGAAATCTGGTTTTGTCGGAGTCCAATAAAAACTTCAGAAATCAGTGAACAGTTAAAAAATATATTTTTTGAGCATCAAGATGCTCAATCAATAAATCTTCTCTTTCTTCATATTTTTCTAAATTAACTGTAGAGTATAAAGAATAATTTGAGGATATCTTTCTTTATAAATATAATGGGGATTCTAGATAACAAATTTAAAGAGAGCAGATGGGAGAGTTGTATATTGGGTCAAGAAAGGAAGTACACTACCATATAGAAATGAGAATATGAATAAAATTAACCTAATATTTCACCTAGATTTATGATCGTGTATATATAATTTCATAAAATAATATTTCTTTATCACATATATGCTATCTATCTATATATAAAAGCTTAAGCGACCATTCTACCACTTGATGGGTCGACTGATCAACCAGTAGCTTATGACACGCACTGATCACCAGGGGCAGATACTCAATGCAGGAGCTGCCCCCTGGTGGTCAGTATGCTCCCACAGCGTGAGTGCCACTCAGCTGACCAAGGGGTGCCAGATGCAGGGCTCACAGCTGGCCGCCAGAGTCTGGAGACCACAGCGGAGCAGCAACGAGCCTACAAAGCAGTGGTAGCAGGCGCAGCGGGGCCGGGATGAGCAGGAGCAGCAGGCAGGAGCAGCAGGCGCCATTGTACTGTCAGTTTTGGCCTGATCCCTGCAGGTGATGTCAAGGGAACCCCACTGGTGCACAAATTTGTGCACCAGGCCTCAAGTATACAGATATTAGTAGGTACTAATACTACAAAATGCAAAAACAGTTTTTATCAGGCTGAAAAGTAATAAATACACACACATTGACACATACATAGCACAGAAACTATAAGTGTAAACAACACTGTTTTTATATATGTGTGTATATGTATATGTATTTTTGCAACTCAATTTATTAGGTGAAAGTTGATTCTAAATGGGAAATTAAATTTAACTACTATTGAGTTAAATATGGTACAAAGAAAATTTCACTGTGAATGCAGTTTTCAAGCAAATCATGTATACGCCACAGTTTTCCAACTCTTCCCTCCTAGACATAGCGAATATTTCTAAGAGGATATTATGAAACCCAAATGGTAGACATTCAATGAACTTTTTTTCTGTATAATAATACTTTGGTGGGATAATTGCAATGGTAAATTGCTACCAAGTTTATTTACTTGATGGACCAAGAAATATAGATAAAGGAAATCTGTGTTATTCAGAACTTTGAATTGAGCCAGGGTTTCAATTCTAGTCCTTTCTTTTCTAGTCCCCTCTGTGGTCACAGCCTGAAGCTCTGGCTACCCCTGCTTCTGTCAGATTTATCTCTACTAGTCTCTTCACTTTCTATATTTTTATATTATTCATGTTCCCCTCTCTCTTGGATTTCTCTAAAGATGTTATCTTTTGTGTTAAAAAATGTAAGTCTTTTCCAGGCCACACAGGCAAGCTGAAAATATAATAGTCACATGTATGTGCATAAATCCAGGTATTCCATCTTTCTCAAAAGTTTAGAGGGTCAAAAGTGCATTAAGAAACACCCCTCAAAAAGGTTTTCTTGTTGTTGTTTCTACTTCTCCCTTATTGTTTAATTTACTAACGAAGGATATATCATACTAGAAAAGCAATTTTCAACCTTTTTCATCTCATGGCACACATAAACTGATTACTAAAATTCTACTGCACACCAAAAAGTATATATTTTTTGCCACTCTGACTAACAAAGTAGCTGTAATTTTTTTTTATTGATTTCAGAGAGGAAGGTAGAGGGAGAAAGTGATAGAAACATCAGTGATGAGAGAGAACCATTGATTGTCTACTTCCTGCACCCCCCTTGGGGATTGAGCCTAAAACTGGGGCATGTGCCCTGACCAGGAATCGAACCATGACTCCTGGTTCATAGCTCAATGCTCAACCACTGAGCCATACTGGCCAGGCAAAATAGGTGTGATTTTGATTCACTGAATATTTTTAAAAATTTTGCAGCACACCAGTGTGCCTGCCATGGTACATGGGTTGAAAATTGCTGTACTAGAACTATGAATGCTACAAAATACTAACCCTTGTGTAAATCCAGGGTAATAAAATTATATTTAAACTAGAGGTTGGGTGCACGGATTCATGCACATTGGAAGGAAATTAATTAGAAGGTGGCCAGTGGGGTGGGACTGGGCGGGACTGGGTGGGACCGGCCGGACACACCCTGGAGACAACCTCCCACGGTCCCTCCCTGGCCAGTCGCACCTGGGTTGGTGCCAGGGCTCAAAGGGCGTCTGAAGAGTGAGCGGGGTCCCTCCGGCAGGTGGGGTCCCTCAGCCTGGTCTGTGGAGTTTGGGCCAATATTGGCACTGTGGGGTCCAGGAGTGCTGTTGCTTGGCAACTCCTGTGTTGAGCATCTGCCCCCTGGTGGTCATTGTGCATCATAGCTACCAGCCAGTCGGCTGGTCACTTAGGCTTTTATATATATAGACATTTCCTATTTTCTAATATGACATCAGAATTTATGCAGATATTTTTAAAAATAAACTTATTGAGTAACATTTATTCATAAAATTATGTTTGATGTGTATAATATTTCATTTGTATATTGCATTGTATGTCACCACACAAAGTCTAGTTTCCTTCCATGACCATATATTTGACCCCTTTCCCTCTCTTCATCCTCTTCCCATTCTCTTCCCCTGTGGTATCCATATACCATTGCCTGTGTCTATGAGTATCTTTTATTTGCGTTTTGTTGCTTTTTAAAAATTTCCCACATATGAGTGAAATCATATGGTTCTTGAACTTTTCTGTCTGACTTATTCACTTAGCATGGTATTCTGAAGATCCATCTGATGTTTCAAATGGTAATATTTTATCCTTTATTATGGCTGAGAATTATTGCATTGTATATATGTACCACAATGTATTTATCCAATCATCGGTTGAAGGACAGTTAGTTTATTTCTATGCCCTGGCTATTGTAAGTAATGCTGAAATGAACATAGGGATACATCTATCTTTATAAATAAGTGTTCTTCAAATTTTCGGCATAGATACCCAGAAGAGGGATTGATAGGTCTTATGGTAGCTTTATTCTTAATTTATTTAGGAACCTCCATACTGTGTTGGAGAGGATGTGGAGAAAAGGGAACACTCTTACACTGCTAGTGGAGTATAAATTTGTGCAGACTCTATGGAGAACAGTATGGAGGTTCCTCATATAAATATTTAAAACCTTCCTTTAAATTCTTTTGCTTATTATGTGTCCACTAATAGTAAGTAGAATACTTTATTCATAATACATGTATGTTTCTAAATGGAAACCGTTTTCTCATTAAATAGCACATTGTCCTTAATTTTATTTTGACAATATAAATTCATTATATTTAAATTTATTTGAATCTTATTTCTATTTGCTTGGTGACATACCATGATACCACTTGCATAATTTAGTTTACTTTTAGAAATAATGTGATATTTTTCAAATATTGTATTTAAAAAAAACACACATTTGTTTTATATGTTTGGTTTAGCACCAAGAATAAGAACTTCAAAAATTAGTATCCTCAATGGTAATCCTATATAATAAAAGGCTAATATGCAAATTGTCCCTTTGGGAGTTCGACTGACCAGGAGTTCTACTGCTCACTATGACAGGCACTGACAACCAGGGAGTGGCATAGAACAAAGGAAGGCCCTGGCCAACAGCCAGAAGGCCCCAATAGGCCCTGATCATCGGCCGGGCCTTGGGACCCTACTCATACACAAATTTCGTGCACCAGGCCTCTAGTATTTGAATAAGATGAAATATAAAGGATCCTACAATTAATGTTCTAAGGCAGAAAATATGACAAAGTTGTAAATGTTAATTAGAGTTCCAGAAAGTTTTATTTAAAATTTTCAAAGATTAAAATGTATAAGCCCAGGGTGCATATTTTTAATTTAGATATTTCTTTTTGATAGTAACAATAAGAAGTAAATGTTTTGTTCAACACACCACCTTCAGCTATTCTAGTATTTTCAAACTGTAAGTTCACTGGAATTGTGTTTTTCTGATGCCTTTTACCTGGGCAGGAAGAAACATCTGAGTGAACTTGATCCCTTAAGTGATGAGCTGACACACAAAGTTAGCTGTTAGGTTCCAGAATTTAATTGGACGTGACTCTGCTTGTCTGAGTTGCTTCTTTTTCCTAAAGCTTGCCTCCCCCACCTTTTTTTTCCACCTCATTTCTGTATTAAACCTGACATACACTTAAGCTACCTCAGAAATAATACATCCAATCAGAGGCCTTATTTATTTCTCTTAAATGTAAATATTTTGCTCTTTACATCAAGCCTTAGGCAAAATGGTGATACTATATTTTTCTTTTTCATTCCCAACCTGGTATCTGTAGCCCAGTCCCTCTTATTATAGTCTAGCTAGCTATCAGTCTTGGAAGCTTGTCACTCCTTAGATGTTAGTTCATATTAAAGTCTTCAGACTTGTAGAAAATTGGACAGATTGAAAGGAACACTAGAGATACACAGAGTTCTAAAGATCCAAAGAAAGAAATCCCTAATGGTAAATAATCAGAGACAATGACAAGTAGTAGCACTACTTAGCGTGAGCCCTCTTATTTGGGACTAATAATCAGCAATTTAACTTAAAAAGTTATTTAAAATACAATAGGAAATTAAAATAATGTGTTGATACTTTAAACATTTTGTTTAAGCTTTAAACTTATAAATGTACATTTATTCAGTCATAATTTGACATGGAGTCAAAGTCTTTTTTTCTGGATAATATTGTAAAAATTAAATTAAATAATTGAAATAAAAAGTCCAACTGACATGAACAAGTGTGAGAATAACACAACTGACTCTTGGTAAGCACATAACTGAATTGGTGAAAGCAAACGTATGCAGACTGCCACAGAAAGTAGGCTACCAACCATGTGTCCATTGTACCATGGGCATCTGAATATTTTTATTTCTTTTATTTTAATTTTACTAAGAACAGTTAAGGTGAGATATACCCTCTTAAATTTTAAGTGCACAATGTAATATTGTTAACTATAAGCATAGTGTTGTATAACAGAAATCTAGTATTATTCATCTTGCATAACAGAAACTTTATACCTATTGAAGAGAAATTGCTATTCCTCACCGCTCCCCAGACCCTGGCAAGCATCATTTTACTCTCTGGATCTGTGAGTTTTACTATTGTACATATTTTACATAAATGGAATCGTGAATATTTGTCCTTCTGTGACTGACTTACTCCACTTAGCACAATGTCCTTCAGGTTCATCCATATTTTCACATAAGGAGGGTTTCTTTTTTTCCCCTTTAAGGCTGAATAATATGACATGGTATGTATATACCTCATTTTCTTTTTCCATCCATCCACTGGCCAGCGCTTAAGTAGTTTCTGCATTTGGCTGTTGTGAGTAATGCTGCAATGGAAATAAGAATCTTGAAGTACCTGTACTCCCATATGAGTGTTTTTCAAAGAGAGGATGAAAGACAATTAATCCCCATTGGTTAAGAGCTTTGAAAGTAAACCAAATTCTTTACAATGTAGTATTTAGTGCCACTGTGACAATTTTTCAAATTATTATAATAGTCTGCTCTACACAGCACTGTCATGCATGTTACTTCTATAGCTTTAAATTAAGTAAACAGCAGGAACGACACTTTGAGAGGTTAATAAAAGACCAACTTTTGATTTAAGAATGAGTTATTCAGGTTTAATTAATACTCAACAACACTATATAAAATATGAGCGATATAAGTAGTTTAATCAACACTATTTGGTTTGCATAACTGTATTTTCGTGCTGCCCGGCCACCTTGCTGATGAACACAGTTCCTATCACCGTCCTCTGCTCACTGTGCTGTGACTACATGGTCTCCAGGCTATTGTTTACACAACAAAGACACCTTTTCTCTGATTTTTCTCGTAGCTGGATTGCCCACGGCACCCACTCACTATATGACTCCATTTTCACTGTGCATTTGGTCCTTGTTCTAGTGTCTTAACCCTGTAATGTACCTTCTTACTGTTTTATACATAAAGATAGTGCTGATACCACCTAGCATTTTGCAGGGTCTAGGTGCCTTCTCTTTATTGTTTCTTACTGCTAGACATCGAGCTCCATTACAGCAGTGGAGCTGACTTTCTAGTGTTGTGAACAAAACTCGACATACAATACACCATCAATAAATGTTACTTGAAAGAGTGATGGCTGACTAGTTTTCCTACTGTAGCCATGATTCTGAATGAATTTTTAATTGAGTATGCCAATCTGATTTCTTTGAAATGTTATATTTATATTTTCATCTTTATAACATTAAAAAGAGAGAATGTGTATATAAAAGCAACCGTTCAACCAGTCAACTGTTCAACCGTTTGACCAGTCGCTATGATGCACACTGACCACTAGGGGGCTGATGCTCAATGCAAGAGCTGCCCCCTGGTGGTCAGTGCACTCCCACAGTGGGAGAGTTGCTCATCTGATCAATGGGCGCCAGATGCCCTGCTCACAGCTGGCGAGAGCAGCTGCAGCAGCATGAGCCTCTCCTGCTTCCATGGCAGCACTACAGGTGTGGCGGAGCCAGGATGAGCAGGAGCAGTGAGGTGCCCACCCGGGTTTCAGCTCCTCCCCGGCCACCTGCCACATCGCACACTACTAATTCCCCCTAGGGGGTCCTGATTGCGAGAGGGCACAGGCCAGGCTGAGGGATGCACTGGGCCTCTACTAATGATTATAATGATTATTATTCAAGTTTAAAATGATTATAGAAAGAGTTAATAAAGATGATCTCTTGCATTAAGTGTTTCAATAGCTAAGTATGTGAAAGTGGAGATAAAGTTCAGGACTGTTCCGTGAACTGAATACATTTCATAGAAAGGGAACAATAAGAAGGGACAACTATAGATTCAAATTATATTTCTCATGATGACTTTAGAAGTCTTCACTTAAAATTATTGTTTTCCTATTGGAACTCAGCTCATCAAAGGTAAAAAGGCACCACATGAGGATACAATTCAGGTTTCTGGTGCTTGAGTGACTTCCTAGGGAACTACATGTTAGTATCCCCAAAGACTTCAACAGTGTTAAAGTATAAGCAGTTGGCTCTATCCCCACTAAACAAATAAGGAGGGTCCATAGATAATTACGCTCTTTAGCCTTTAGAGGAAGCATTTTCCCCACCAGGGAACCCTATTACAGTGCCTATCTAAACATTTGGCAAACTTAAATGAGGTTGCCTGTAATTAGAAGTTTTGAACATAGTTTAAGCAACCAGAAAGCAACTGCTAAATTTAGGATGCTTTCTCCTTCAGGTGCTGTGGAGTCACAGGTATCTAAATACCAAGTGTGAAATTTTGCACAATAAGGTTCTGCTGGTAATTTCTGGTTTCTGGGCTTTGGACTAAGACATTTTGCAGGTGCTAAATGGTGCACATGCACAGTTAGAAGCCATTCTAGATCATGACTGACAACTGGTGCACACAGACTATCTCAACAAAGGCCACACCCCTGTACAACGTGTCATGTATATCCTGCAATGGAATCAATTTTTTCAGAGTTGTGAAAAGACCCAGAAAATTCTATTGTGAAGTGGAAATAGATATTCTTTTTAAAAATATATATTTTTATTGATTTCAGAGAGGGATGGGAGAGAGAGAGAGAGATGGAAACATCAATGATGAGAGAGAATTATTGACTGGCTGCCTCCTGCAGGCCCCATACTGAGGATCCAGCCCATAACCTTTGCATGTGCCCTGACCAAGAATCGTACTGTGACCTCCTGGTTTACAGGTCGTCACTCAACCACTGAACTGTGCTGGCCAGGTGGCAATAGGAATTCTAATCAATGAAAGCACTGTCCTTAAGACTTTAACTAACTTCACCTAAACCACTGGCTCAATTTTGTCCCACTTACGTGATTTGTTGTCTAGTAATGATGCCATAGGTTACTTATGGCATAGGCATCCTCCAAAACACAATAATTGTAGGGAGCTTATGCTGCTGGAACTCAGGGTCATAGGTTGAAGAATCCAGGTATTGTTTTTATAGAGAGACAAATTTATCTTAAATTGACTGAAATTTATCTTTACATAGGTTCATGGACTGTTGCTAAGAGCCTAATTTTATAGGAAGTGTATTGTGTTGACAATACTAGAATATTAAAGATGCAATATGGGAAAACCTCCTATGGAAAAAAATACAGTAACTTTATTACACATTCAACCTTGATATATAATCTTCAATTAAAAAGAGCCACACAGAGGAAATTATCTGGAATTAAATAGATAAGCAAGCATGCTTTACCATCATTTTTTTCTCTAGCGTGGTGGATACATACTTGAATCCACCTTGGAAATGAAAAACTCAGAAAAGAATGGGGCTCAAGTATGTGTTTTATAGATATGTCCAAGTGCAAGGGCCACGAGAACTGAATTTCCATCCTGCACCGCCTCACAAGTTTTTGGTGTAAAGCTCACTTACTGAAGATTTTGAGATATGGGAGTGTGATTATAGTACACTTCTAGAAATTCATTGGCCATTTTCTACAACCAGATAGTGCTTCCTGCCTATTTAGCATTGTAATGCTCAAAATTGCTAGAGTTTTTGCTGTTGTTTTGTTTTATTTTTTTATCTTTTTTTTTGGTTGCTTTTCTCTTGATCATCCTCTCTCTCTAGGTTCTCTTCCTATATGTATAGACGTTATCAGTGGGAATCACTTCATTTTTATTTAATGTATTGTGTTTTTTGTTTTGTTTTTCCAAATAAAGAAGCAGTTACATCCTCAGGATAATTATTTAAAATTTGTTTACAATACTCTTCTCTTGAAATTTATATTCCAGAAAACAAATAGAAAATTACAGGTATGGATTGTCATAATAGTAAATTGTTGATTCACAAAGAAGCTGAACAATCCTCTTTTAAATCTATGTTGAAGATCTTGACTACAAGTTCTGACTTAAACAACAAATTGGTGGATTGTTTTAAGAATACAGAAATAGCTCACATTTTCTATTAGTAAAATTATTTTTAATGAAATTGCTTAATATGGGCAGATTCCTTAAAATGGTAGACAGTTACTCAGAGGTTTATGAATGCTTAGCTATTCTGTGAATGCAAGGGAAATAGCCAGACTTTTCATCAGTGACCTGATTAGATAGGCCCTAAAATGCTTGCAATTATGTTTAGAAAACATCAGAATGTTTTCTTTTGTGACAAATGTTGTCAATATGCATTTTCTGCGTATTGACAACATTGTGAGTTCCCAGAATGGTAATAGTAAATAAGAAAGCTTTTAAATTTGAATTTCATTGGATTTGGTTTTCCAGGTTTACGGTAAATTAAGAACAAGGATCTGAGAAAAAGATATGTGCCTTATAGTTTCTTTATGAGTGTCTTTAAAACTATATGAGAGGTTGATTTTACTCATTTGTTATTTCATTCTTTTATCCTCCCTTTCTTATCCTTTATCCTTATATCTAGAGGGGCAGTTAGATAATACAAGGAAAGTTATTTTTAGTAAAGGGAAAAGAGACAGGCATTTTAGTACTAAGCTCTGGTACACAAATACTCAAAATCATTGAGATAACTGAGTTGAAAATATACATTTTTATTTATTTAAAATTCTAGTTTATGTTTCTTTTTTGTCGCTCATCCTGTAAATTCATTTAAAAACAGTTAAGGACAAAATATAAATATGTCAGTTTACACAACCAGTTTAAGAATATTTTAATCCATCAAGAACATTTAATCGAGAACCAAGATGGCGGCATAGGTTAACGCCGGAGTTTGCTGCTTTGAACAACTACTTCAAAAGTGAAACTAAAACACGGAACGGACATCACCCAGAACCACAGGAACGCTGGCTGAGTGGAAGTCCTACAACTAGGAGGAAAGAGAAACGCATACGAACACTCAGAGGAGGCGCAGTGCTGAAGTCAAATTCTGAGGTGCGGAGTGCGCGGAGCGGGCTGGCGGCGGAGGGCGCGGTTGGCATTTTCAATCGGGAGGGAGTCGCAGACTCTGAGCTCCAGATACAGGCGCGTCTTTAGGGACCCAGACTCAAAGGGAGAAGCGAGACTGTCTGGCTTCGGTCAGAGCGAGTGCAGCTTTCTCTCCGAGCTTTGCAGCGGGTGCTGGGACTCAGAGAGGCAGAGCCCCTTGGGACAGGACTGAGAGCCGCCATAACTGCTCTCTCCAGCCCACCCTGTTGATCCTGTGCGACCCGCCCCGCCCAAGCCCTGCACACAGGCATTTGCCGGATAGCCTCAGGCAAAGGCTAGATTAGCACCTCCCTAGGGGACAGAAGTTCTCCTCACTGCTGACACAGCTGATTCTCATAGCCACTTGGCCTGGAGGTCAAACCCTCCCTGGAATTAGCTACAACAATCAAGATTTATCTATAAGACTGCGAACAAAGACCACTAGGGGGTGCACCAAGGAAGCATAACAAAATGCGGAGACAAAGAAACAGGACAAAATTGTCAATGGAAGAAATAGAGTTCAGAACCACACTTTTAAGGTCTCTCAAGAACTGTTTAGAAGCTGCCGATAAACTTAATGAGATCTACACGAAAACTAATAAGACCCTCGATCTTATATTGGGGAACCAACTAGAAATTAAGCACACACGGACTGAAATAACGAATATTATACAGACGCCCGACAGCAGACCAGAGGAGCGCAAGAATCAAGTCAATGATTTGAAATGCGAGGAAGCAAAAAACATCCAACCGGAAAAGCAAAATGAAAAAAGAATCCAAAAATGCGAGGATAGTGTAAGGAGCCTCTGGGACAGCTTCAAGCGTACCAACATCAGAATTATAGGGGTGCCAGAAGATGAGAGAGAGCAAGATATTGAAAACCTATTTGAAGAAATAATGACAGAAAACTTCCCCCACCTGGTGAAAGAAATGGACTTACAGGTCCAAGAAGCGCGGAGAACCCCAAACAAAAGGAATCCAAAGAGGACCACACCAAGACACATCATAATTAAAATGCCAAGAGCAAAAGATAAAGAGAGAATCTTAAAAACAGCAAGAGAAAGAAACTCAGTTACCTACAAGGGAATACCCATACGACTGTCAGCTGATTTCTCAACAGAAACTTTGCAGGCCAGAAGGGAGTGGCAAGAAATATTCAAAGTGATGAATACCAAGAACCTACAACCAAGATTACTTTATCCAGCAAAGCTATCATTCAGAATTGAAGGTCAGATGAAGAGCTTCACAGATAAGGAAAAGCTAAAGGAGTTCATCACCACCAAACCAGGATTATATGAAATGCTGAAAGGTATCCTTTAAGAAGAGGAAGAGGAAGAAAAAGGTAAAGATACAAATTATGAACAACAAATATGCATCTATCAACAAGTGAATCTAAGAATCAAGTGAATAAATAATCTGATGAACAGAATGAACTGTTGATTATAATAGAATCAGGGACATAGAAAGGGAATGGACTGACTATTCTTGGGGGGTAAAGGGGTGTGGGAGATGTGGGAAGAGACTGGACAAAAATCGTGCACCTATGGATGAGGACAGTGGGTGGGGAGTGAGGGCGGAGGGTGGGGCGGGAACTGGGAGGAGGGGAGTTATGGGGGGGGAAAAAAGGAACAAATGTAATAATCTGAACAATAAAGATTTAATTAAAAAAAAAAAAAGAACATTTAATCAAGGTGGCATTTTTTAACATTATGTGAAATGTATCAGATATAAAACACCGTGCCCCAAATCTTTTTTTTTTTTTTTTATGAATTAATAAACCCAGACAAAATCAGTTTGCGTTGTTACAGGTCTTGTGAAAATTGCTATTACCCTAGCAGAATAAACCCATTTAAAGTAATAACCCTTCAGCAAATGAAATATTTTTGCTTGAGAAGCATAGTTAGCATTCTAACTGCCTGTTTGTTTTGCTACAGTAAAGACTTTTTTGTTACTGCCAAATATCGACCAGGGGGAAAACATCTGAGAGCAGAGTTAACTATGGAAATTTGTATTGACCGTGGTCATGGAAATGCTGCAGCCTGATAACAGAACGTATGCTGCTTTGTGGTCCTGACTAATGACCCAGCCCGCTCTCTCCATCATCAACCGCTGCAGTCATACAGGTCAGGCTCCCAGCTCTGGGACCACCGGCCGCCAGTTTCAGGGGTCTGTTTGCCATTGGTAAGGTGCATTGATTTGCAGACTGGCCTTGGCCTTGCTTTGTCTTTCTACGTCTTGTTAATACTTTGTCTCAATCTTGGACAAACTAGCATGCTAATTCTGCACTTACTGTGGCTTTCCCTGTTATTTGCTGTAGTCTATGAACTTTTGACTTTTCAAAATCTTATTTAAGCAGTTTTCCCCCAGCCCAAGGTCAAAGCCACAAATGCATCTCATGCAGAGTCGCTGTTGCCAAAACCCCCATGTCAGGTGGTGCTTTGTTCCTTGGCCGCTCTTCCTCTCTGAACTTCTCCTATGTTTATATCTGGTGACTGTTTACCTGATTTCACACTTAAAAGAGTATTTGGGCTGTTTTAATTGCACATTTTTTGTTTGTTTTTAACGTTGGATAACGATGATTCAGATCTTTCTCTTCATACTGGCCAAAACCAATCTTGACTCATTTTCCACACTCAATCAAGACAGGCTCCCGTGGATCTAGCTTGTCCTTCAGGCAATGTCCTGGGCCAGGAGACATTGCCTGAAATAATCCGGAGAGTTCTCATCATGATCACAGCTCCCACTTACCTGTGCAACTGAATGGGGTGCTTATCTCCAGCTGATGAACTCTGACTCCTGCTTCTCAGAGACCCAGTCCCTGATAATAGGCTTATAGAGATCCTACTGGTTTTTAGAATTTATTTATTGAAATGAAATTTACATACTATACAATTCACCCATTTAAGGTGTAAATTCAGTAGTTTTTTTATATATCCATAGAGTTATATAATCATTACCAAAATCTTTTTTAAAACATTTTCATCACTATCCCCACCACAAAATGGCCTCGTCCCATTATATGTCACTCCCAAATTTCTCCCAACCCCACTGCACAACCAACCACTAATCTACTTGCTGTTTCTACAAATTCGTTTATTTTAGAACTTTCATATAAATGGAACTTTACAATACATGCTATTTCATCACTAGCTTCTTTAGCATGTTTTCTAGATTCATCTATGCTGTAGTATGTGTCATACTTTCTTTCTTTGTACTGTGGAATAACATTCCATTGCATAGCTGTACAACATTTTATTTATCCATTCATCAGTCGATGGGCATTTTGATTGTTTCCATTTTTTATCTATTTTGAACAATGCTGCCATGAATCTTTGTGTACAGTTTTTGTGTGGACATGGGTTTCTATTTCTCGTGGGTCATATGGTAACTGTTCAAGCTTTGGGAAACTGCTAAGTGGCTCCTCCATTTTATATTCCCATCAGCAGGGCGTGAGGGTTCAAATTTCCCACATCCTTACCAAAACTTATGATCTGTCTCTCTTATTATAACTAACCTAATGAGTGTGCAGTGAGAACTCATGTGTTTGTCTAATGACTAATGATGTTGAGAAATTTTCCGGTGCATGTTGGCTACTTGTATATATTATTTGGAGACATGGCTATTCAAATTCCTTGTCTATTTTTAAATGGAATTATTTTTATTATTAAATTGTGTTCTTGTGTATTCTAGATATGTCTCTTATCACACATGATTGCATATATTTTTTTACATTCTTTGAGTTGTCTCTTCACTTTGTTATGGTATTTTTAAGGTACAAAAGTTGAAATTTTGGTTAAATCAAATTATCGGTCTTTTTTTTTTTTCATTTTTCTTGTTCTGTTTGTGCTCATATTGACTCTTGATGAAGATTGATGAGTTTCATTCAGCTCTTCCTTGCTTCAATATTAATCTCCAATAAAAACGATCCTAAAGCAGTTGCAATAAATAAAAGTCTAAGTTCAGTGCTCAGTGGCTCATTTTCATGTTTTGTTGTTGTTTTCTCTCAGGGGGAGGGGAGGTTGGGGGAAGTCTATAATCTTGCACATTTTTGTTTGGGAGCATTAGTTTTACTTGAAATATAGAGCCAAATTTAAAATTAGTTAAAACAGGGTTAATAATGCAAGACATCTGTGAATTATTTCTATGCTTTTTATACCAGAAGTAAACAATTATGTTCTCTATCAAGCATCATGCACACCATGGCAGCTTAATCTCCTTCATGCCACTGTTGGATCATTTTGTGGTATTTTTTATTTCTTCCCACAATATTTTTACTTGTTAGTATATTCTAGTTTCTTATTCTTAAGGGACACAGCAGGTACTGCCTTTCTAACCTTGCTTTATAAAAAAGATCAATACTCTGGCCCCTCTCCTCCATTATGGCTTACTTTGCTTTGAGTTGCTCAATCTGCATCATTAGATATGGGTCATTGAAAGATCAGAAAATGAGGAATCCACAGCTCTCAGGAACCAACCATCATCAACAGAAATTTGGGGGCATGTGCACTAATTTGTGGGAAGCTGAACTTTCTCTGCACTTTTTCCAGTGGCTATTTTTTTCCACATTCATATTTTTGAAAGAGTAGGGATGCTCCATATAATATTTTTAAAATACTTTTGCAAAATACATTTCACTGATAGACTTCTAACACTTCCTTTCATACTGAACTCTAACACTGGCTTTTAGAATAATTATTCTTTGGCCTAATGAGGGGTTCTTCTTCCTCAAAATTGAAGCAATAAAACATTTTATAATTTATATTTCTAGTGGCTTTCTCCTCACCCCAAATCCAATGGTTATAGTGCTGATGGGCACTGCTAATGGACACCCTAGCTATAGAGAACAGGTATTATTAGAGATGGTATAATTTTGTCCATTTCTGCTATTTATAATTATATGACCAAATCACTTGCCGGGGTCCAACCCCAGCGGGTCCAGGGGTCCCCAAAGGTGTGGACGGAGTCAGCGAAGAAGGAATGACACAGAGACAGTGTTCAGTTGATCAGCAGCCTAGCCAGGATCTCTAGCCCAGATCTCCAGCCAAGTTCTGGTCTGGATCTCCAGAGAGGTTCTGCTGTTTATTGTCTTGTTACATCTGTATTTATACCAGTTGATTTTAATCCTGTCAATTTCTATTACAAAGGTTAGGGCGTTTCTTATCTCCATTCCAGGGAGTAAAGATTATGTAGTTTAAG
Organism: Myotis daubentonii; assembly: GCF_963259705.1. NCBI lineage: Eukaryota > Metazoa > Chordata > Mammalia > Chiroptera > Vespertilionidae > Myotis > Myotis daubentonii. The sequence continues at coordinate 98,731,741 of NC_081843.1, read as the reverse complement.
CATGATTGTTTGTAGTGATTAACTACCCGCCTGGCACTTAGTTAAGGAGTTTCATCCCCTCCCTGACTTCAGGGAAAAATTCCTACCTGGGGAAACAACCTTTCTAGGAGAGGCATCCCCTCCCTGACTTCAGGGAAAAATTCCTACCTGGGGAAACAACCTTTCTCGGAGAGGTGACCTTGGTTAAAACACACAGCGCTAAAGGGAGCAAACATATTAAGAACAGTATGCTATATACGCCAGGTCCCTTGAAACATATGCTGTGCAGATGTTTCTTTCCTGCAGCGACTGTGTCAAGCAGCAAGGATGGACTGGATTCCGGCAATCACTATATTTTAACAAGGTATTTTTATATCATTCTAGAGGCCATTGCATGAAATTCGTGCGAGGGGGGGGGGGGTGGTGGAGAGGAGGAGGGTCCCTCAGCCTGACCTGCACTCTCTCCAATGCGGTAGCCCTCAGGTGATGTCCAACTGATGGCTTAGGCCTGCTTCCCATGGTTCTCTGCTGTCTGTGGGGCCCGCTTGGCTGCTCCCAGGTTGCTGCCAATGTTGGCCAAGCAGGCCCTGCTGTGTGCTGTCTGTGGGGCCGCTTGGCTGCTCCCAGGTTGCCATGGGCAACGGCTAAACAGGCCCTGTTCTCAGCTGTGCCCCTCCAACCCCCCCGCTGGACTGGAAGACTTCAGCAGGGCTGAGAGGACTGGGCACTGCCATCTTGTGGCTATGGGCACCGCCATCTTTTTGTCAGAGTGATGGTTAATTTGCATATTACTCTTTTATTAGATAGGATATATTTTTTTGCTGTTTTTTCTATGTCTTAATCCAAGTCCCACTGAATTTACTACTTTGTGTAATGAAACATTTCCTACCACCTGCTACAATGTGAGCCTTGTATAAATGTTTAGTTTATGTGGGGGGTTATGAGCAAAGTATTGTTTTCCATAGTGCATAAGTCTCAGTTATTGCTTAATATGGGAGTATGAGAGTTCTCTATGTGAGAACTCACCTTGCTTGAAATACAGAGTTTAGAATCATGCTAGTGCATATGTGGATCCATAGCCTATGACGGAAGTGACATGAGCTAGGAAAAATTATTATTTTATCTAAAATGTGAAATTAGATTCTACCTCACACTCTATATACAAATAGGTGCCATCTGGAGTATGGCTTAAATCTTAAAAAATTAAAATGTATACTTATTTCTAAAAAATATGTTCATTTTTTTTATAATTTTGGAAAAGGACAGGACACAAATAGTTATTAAGTATAAATAAAATTATGAGTAAAATTTGACTATGTTTAAATTTGAAATGTTGGTTATCAAACCATAATTTAAAGTAAATGAAAGAAAAGCTATCATGTGGGAGAATATATTTATTATACAAAAAAACAACAAATATGTATGAGATATAAAGAACTAAAATTTAATAACAACCAAAAACTGTCCTCTGAATTAGGAGATTTTCAAGTCTGATTGTTCTTAGGCTCTGAAGATACCTGGGGATTAGGATTAGAGTTGTCAGATTCTGAAAATAAAAATATTCAATTAGATGTATATTTCATATAAATGGTTACTATGTTTTTTGCATAGTATTTTACAAATATTATATGGAGCATTCCTACTCTTTTAAAAGAATCATTGATTTCCCAGCTGGCATGGCTCAGTGAGTTGTTGAACACCAATCTATGAACCAAGAGGTCATGGTTTGATTCCCCGTCAGGGCACATGTCTGGGTTGCAGGCTCAATTCCTAGTGTGGGGTGCAGAAGGAAGCTGATCAATGATCCTCTATCATTATTGATGTTTCCATCTCTCTCTGCCTCTTCCTTCCTCTCTGAAATCAGTAAAATGTATTTTTTTAAAAAAATCATTGATTATCTGAAATTTGAATTTAACTGGGTGTCCTGTGCTCTAACTGGAAATTTTATTTTCCAGATTTATATTGAGAATAGGAGCCCACCCAAAGGGGAATCTCTTCTCATTGTCCAGGAAAACTGATACATTGCTTGATGAAATGTGCTTTATTGTTGAGCATACTGCTATGTAAAGTTATAATTACAGAAAAATATATATTATTCATCAAAATATATCACCATGGGTGGCTATGTGAATGGCCTTGAGAAGGTTAATAAACTCTTACAGAAATCTCAATATTCCCACTTCTTAAATGAAAGGATTATATTATGTTATTATAAAAGCCCACCTATCTTTAAAGTGTGATTTTATGAAGCTCCACTCTTGCTGATTGAAATTAAATCTGGGGACGAATAGAGAACACCATATATGATTACTAACCTACAGCGATATAACAGTTTCATTTCACATCTCTGGGCTCCCATTTTAGTGCAGTGCCCTATGAATTTGAGCCAGAACTATATTAATGCTTTTGAGGTAGCCCTTTTTCATTAAAATGGTGACATATTAAAATTTATTTTAGATTAGATTCTTGTCATATAAAATACCAAATCCAGAAGTAACATAAAATAGGATAGCTGAATTATTCCTGGTGCTGAGTTAAAGCATTCTGCGTTCTAATAAAATGGGAAAGAATGACAAGTGACCTGTCAGAGAATAGACCTCCTTTTAGAGTTTGCAAATGAAGCAGAAGAATATGAGAATGTACCTCATCAGCAAGGTAGCGACCACTTTGCTATTATCATTGCTCTTTGTATTTCAGTTGGAATTTCAAAAACAATAAATAGAATTAAATTCAACTGACTAAAGGTACAATCTTCAAATGCATATTTTCTAGACCATACTTCATTTCAGTGTTTTATTTGTATTCAGGCAGATTAAAATGGAAATGATGTGAGGCAAAAAATTCATCATTTACTTCAGTTTCAGTGACTCAGCCATTTATCCTGAAACTCACCTGCAGTGCCACTTCCTTATTGTATTTTCCCTTTAATTCTACACAGTTCTTCTTTGTTGTACCATGGAGAAATGGACTGGACCATTCCAGCTGGCTTCTAGGCGACTTTTATTTTTGCCAAAGGAGTCATATACGAATGTACAGAACAAGCATGGTTGCAGGTGTCAAGAAAAACACCTCTGTTTTTGTTTTTTGTTTTTTCCTCATCAGTTTTAAACACAAAACAATATAAGACACCTTAAATGAAAGGGTCGAAATTAAATTTATGATAAACCTGTATTGTATCCATGAGAAAGGAGTATATATTGAGTCAGGGAAGGCACTATAATTAAGTTAAATTTTTAAACTTTTTATACAGTTTAAAGTGTTGTAAAAGCAGCCAGGAAATATAAAATGCCTTAAACTAAAACATGGAACAATTTTGGTAACTTACATAAAGTTTGTTTAAGGCAATTAGATAATTAGTACCACTAATTTTTAAAATGCTTAAATTATTAACTTTTCCTCTCCAGATATTGTGATAAAATCACAATTAAGAGGTTATTAAAGAATAGCAAACAGATAAAACTATATCGATTGTCTCAAAAGCTTATGTTTCATAATATTCTACTTATTTTATATGTACATTTAAATTTAAATGAATATAGCTATAAATGAATACACCCATCATTTAGCCATTGTTTATATTAATTATTCTCTTGTTTTATATATTAATACACACATATATATGTAAAAAGTATACATAGAAAGCTATAGCCCTTTTTGTCAGCTTTTCTTGCTTTATTTCATTTCTGTGTTCTCCAGGGGCAAAAAAACAGAATTATTTTTTTAAATGTGCAATCATTTATGTATACTTATGAAACATATACTAGTATAGTATTTATACATGAGAGTTTACATTTCTGTTAGTGTTATTACCCATATACTTAATTTTTCTGTAGTATTCAATATTATGTGCTTGAGTTAGACCCATGTTAACGTAGATACAGATACATTGATAATAGATAGATAGATAGATAGATAGATAGATAGAAAGATAGATGATAGATAGATGATAGATAAAGTAGATAGATAGAGATGTAGACATATGTGTAGACATATGGAAACATGTTTTCTTTAATGTGTCCAAGTTTATGGAATATATTTAAGATACATATTAAATTCATTCATTACCTTCTCAATTTACAGTTGTATTAATTCTGATAATTTGTCTATAAGACAATTATCTCCTGGTACAGACATACTTGTATAATCCATAGGTCATGGAGAGGCACTATAAGGCAGTGATTAAGGACATGAGCTTTTGATCACAGTGAGAGTTCTCTAAATCCTTGCTTATAAATATAAATGCAAAAATCTGTAGCAGATAAAAAATTGACACATCTTAATTGTTAGATATATCAGAAATGCAAGTTTTCATCACTAATAGAATATCTTTCAGTGCATATTAATATGAGATAAAATATTACCTTCCATAAATAAAAGTGAAATTTAATAACCATTCATGATAATAACTCTTAAGCTTCAAATAGGATACAAAAGTAAAATTGTTATATTTTGCCCAACCACCATGGCTCAGTGGTTGAGCATCCACATATGAACCAGGAGGTCACAGTTCAATTCCTGGTCAGGGCAGATGCGTGGGATCTATCCCTGTGGGAGCCGGGGAGGTGCATGAGGCAGCCAACCTATGATGTTTCTATCTCTTTCTCCTTCTCCCTCTCCCTTTCTCTCTGAAATCAATAAAAATATATATTTTACAAATTTTATATTTACCAGAACTTATACCAAATATAAATTATGAAGGTGAAATGTTAAAAGGATGTTCTTTAAATTGGAAAACATGTCAAGACAGTCTGCTCTCATTACTTCAGTACAATATTATAATGGAAATACATGCCAATGCAAAAATTAGTAAGTGAATACATAAAAGAAAAACTATTGGAAAGGAAGAAATTAAACTTCATCATTTGGAAATTATTTGATTGACAATTGTCTATATGGCAAACCTAATAAGAGAGATTTTAGAGTTAACAAACACATATTTAAAAATTTACAAAAAAATACTTATCAAATGTAAATAAGATTAATATATAACATCCCATTGCATTTTTTTAATCTATCTACCAACAGATAGAAAACAGAGTAACTAAGACTACATCTAACAAAAGTTCAGTCCTTGATGTCATAAAAGTATAAAACTTTAGTGAGAAGCATGCAAGAATACAACTTACGAAATGCATTCCATTTTCTTGGACAGGAAAACTTAAGTCATCTTTAATAATCCTCTAATGACATATAATTACCACCCGATGATGATAAGGAGAGTGTATTATATTCAAATATCCCACTCTCAGCTGTCAGGGACACGTAATGATGAGGCCCTTCCAAGTGTCTGAGTTTGCAAGAGAACAAAAGTGAAGAATAGCTAGAATTTACACTAATGAAAGATATGTAGACAGTCTTTTTATCTAAGAGCCCATCAGCTCCCATTAAATATAGACATTAGCTTTTTTTGTTTTTAATAGACAATAACATTATATATATATGTATGTATGTATATAGTTATTATCTTTCTATATCGAGAAAAAATTTGACAAGCAGCTTCATAGGCTTCTAGTTGAAAAAGTAAAATATTTTAAATTTAACATAACAATGATGTACTCTGAATATATTCATCAAGTTCAATTACTTTGAGATTCATCTTTTTTGTCTGCATTTCACCACCATCATAACATATTTCTAAACATCACTATTTTAAGTTAGTAATTACACTTAAATATGATAAATTTGGCAAGGATGAGCCACCTTTGTCTGAGTTAATTATTTTTCCTCAGTGTTTGCTTCTTTGATATCAGATTAATGGTGAGTCCTACCTGTGACAGTACATTCACTCAGAAAATGACACTAGATTGAGCTCTGGAAACATTAAGGTAATGTGGGAATTTGTTATTTGTTTTCAATTTCTGGTCTGACTAAATACACTGTTTTTGTTAGTTTGTTTTAAGTGTCATCTATAAATCAAGTCACCCGATTAATTCATTTATTTCTATATATATATTAGAGACCATGTCTTGTAACATTGCTGCACAGTTTACTCTTCCCCCTGACGTTAGCATCCCAGATTCATGTGTAAACTGCCATTTAGAACAAACACAAAAATTAGAAATGTGTGAAAAAGGCTAGTAGGTATTGTACATTTTATTTATTTTTAATTTTTTAAATATATTTTATTGATTTTTTACAGAGAGGAAGGGAGAGGGATAGAGAGTTAGAAACATCGATGAGAGAGAAACATTGATCAGCTGCCTCCTGCACAACCCCCACTGGTGATGTGCCCACAACTAAGGTGCATGCCCTTGACCGGAATCAAACCTGGAACCCTTCAGCCTGCAGGCCGACGGTCTATCCACTGAGCCAAACTGGTCAGGGCGGTATTGTACATTTTAGACTTAGAACAATTGACTAAAATGTGAGTAGACAAATCAATTTCATATTCTCATACTGGGTGACACTGTCTAAAGAGGTGGCATCAGGATGACTACCAGACCGCTCATGAATTTTAGGATTGTCAATAGGAGACTCCATAAATGAATCCAATACCAATCAGACCAATATGTCAAAAATAAATACACTGGCAGGGAAGCAGAGGAACAGATCATAGAAACAGAAGCAGTTCAAGGGCCAAATATTGATGCTGAACATTAATGATGGGAAGAACAAGAAAACAAAGGCAAGATTGCACAGTGGTTCCTGGAATGTTATGATACACAGCCTGAAGGAGGTGGATGTCCCAGCCACGTGATGTGCTGCCGTCGCTCACATTTCCTCTAGTGACCAGGAAGCCATCCTGGAAAGAACTGCATGGCTGGCAATCAGGGGGCCAACCCAAAGCCAGGCTGTGAAGCACAGAAAACCAAGAGTTGGCTTTATTTGCACATCTTATGTCTGTTAAATTAAACAACATTTCTCCTGTCTCTGACTATGTCTTCATTTTCAGTCTTTTGGCACTTTGACAACTCCTTCTGGATGTGGTCCTGATCTGTAACTCTTCTGTAGAATCGTCAGTTTAGAAACTATCTGGAAGGTTATTTGATCCAATCTGCTACGTCATGGTGTCCATCCGGCCTCCTCAAGGGCTTAGGCATTCAGGGTTAGCTCTGGGGGAGGAAGGAAAGGAAAAAAGCTTAGGCTTGCTATTAGTCAAACCTAGGCTCTGTGTGTGAATTTTATCAGTCTCAGCCTTGCAACTCTAGGAAAATAATAATTTCCAGATGTATTTTCTTTATCTGTAAAGTGGTACATCGGTTACACTTTGTAGTACTTATAGGGGTTTAAATGAGACAATGATGATTTCCTCTTCATTATTTCTTAGGATTTTTATGGTAAAGCAAAATATCATTCAATTAGCTTTTACCATTTATTTTATGTTTCTCCTTTCAGGAAATGTAGAATGGAAAGGTACACAAAGAAATTCTTCTTGAAGAAAGCTGCCTGGTCTTCCCTAGGTTAAACTCCACTCTGATTTGTTAAGCTGAAATTTTCATACTACAGGATGATTATCTGTTTATAAGATTGTTTTGAATGGCTCATGGACATGAAACTAAGTATAACTTTAATGATTGGGTTAATTTCTGTTTATTACCTACTACTATGTTAACCAGTGATTTAGAATACTTTTTATTTGCAAAAGCATCTAATATATTTCATATATGTAGGTATGGAAATAATCATCAATAGGGCACCCTTGTAACAAATTTTGGAAGCATTGCTTATACAATGTTTTCTGACCACTAGCCTAGTCTATCTCTTACCAAAAACCAATTTTCTCATAATCAACAGAGGTGTTGTTTCAAACGTGCACACACCTATATAATAATCTACTCTGATGTGAAAGATTTTAAAATTACCAAGAATCACACCTAGGATTTATTTCCTTCCCAAAGGAACTGAAGCAGAAGAAAAATAGACCTAACATGGTACCAGTAATCTGTGGTTTTAGCAGCTAGAAAAAAGGAAAAATAAATGTGAAGAAAAAATTGTAGCACTGTGCCAGCCAAGGGAAGAAAAAGTTCAAGTCCCAGGACATGGCCCCTTTTAACGTGTTTTTTTCTTGTCTTCACTACTGCAGGAACATATTCTTTCTCTATCTATCTCACACATCCATCAAATGTAATTCCTTTTCTGAATTGAAAGTCTGACAGTAGTTTTCCCAGCAATAGAGCAAGATCCTAAGTAATATTATTTTTATTTTTATTTTTTATTGTTTTCAGAGAGGAAGGAAGGGAGAGAGATAGAAACATAAGTGATGATAGAGAATCATTGATTGGCTGTCTCCTTCACACTGGGGATCGAGCCTGCAACCTGGGCATGTGCCCTGACTGGAAATCAAACCGTGACCTCCTGGTTCCCTGGATCATAGGTCTCCTAGTTCATAGGTTGACACTCAACCACTGAACCACACTGTCAGGGCAGTAATATTATTTTTATATGTAATTTTATAATTAATAGAGGATAACACAGTTTTCATAACTGATTTAATGTATTATTTTGTTGATATGGCATTTAATTTTTCACTAGTTCTTTAAAAGGAAGAGCTGTGGGTTTCAACACAATATTCTGTATCCACCATTAACTGCAAGTTTTACATCTTGTTTCTTCATAGTCTCCGTTCAAGTTCAATTGGAGTGAGATGTCTCAAAACCTATGCTGATTCCCTCAGGTCCATAAAATCTTATTTGTATCCTCATATTTTGGAAACAGGGTTCTTCCATTTTTCATGTTTGGTTGTCACTGTTATATTCTTTTTAGAAAAAATTATGGTTAGTATATTTCTTTTTTGTTTGTTTGTTTTTTTCTATTTGGTTTGCTAAATATTAGGGGGTGGTATATTCTGTGCGAATTGATCCCAGAACTGAGTGTTCTCTCATTTTGAAATGAGTTTTCAGAGCAAATTCGGTGGTGACAAGGCTAAATTGTTTCTGAAGACTTGTATTGGTTTAAAACGCAACAACATGTTTTATAACTTTGAATCTATGACAACCTTGATAAAAAATAAATAAACTAGACCACCATAGAAAACTTGCATTCATTTTCTAAATGTAGCTATCACTCCAGATATGCTTTATTCTCTTGAGCATGCTTCATGTGTTTTCATCCTTGTGAAAGCTTGTCAGACATGTAATTTATTCACATATTCTATCCCCAATTGATGGGCTTTCACGTGCTGTTAAATTTGGCCATCAAGTTAAATCCAATGTGGAACTTATTCTGTCAGCTATCAACTTGTCAATCTATATTTTGTGAAATAAATTGAATTAAGAGGACGGTTTACAAGCTTAATTTAAATATTAAAAATTACATTTCAAAATGCCTCCAAATTTTATTCTTAATAAGATATAATCTAATTTTAGCTTTCTTTTTTTGCTATTATCAGAAGAAAAAATATTAATAAAGCAAGGAGGTTTCAAAAATATGAAAAAGATAATGTGTTGCTATTGTTTCCATTTGTGTGGCTGATATTCATCTACCAAATAGAATTTTATTAAAATAGTCTCCAGCCCTGGTTGGTTTGAGCATTGCCCTGTACACCCAAAGGTTGCAGTTTTGAATCCTGGTCAGGGTGTGTATGGAAGGCAACCAATCGATGTTTTCTCTTTCTCTCATATTGAAGATTCTTTCTCTCTCTCCTTCCCCACCTCCTCTCTCTAAAATCACAAAGCATATCCTCAGGTGAGCATTCAAAAGAAAATATTCTCCAAATAAAAACATGATATTATGCTTTTACTTATTCACAAGTGTCTCATATTTGGCCACAATTTGACTTTATTAGTGAGTAGATATAAATTATAAGATGGTATTTGTGGGTTCATTTTCAGTTATCAGTTTCTAGATATTAACATTTTATGTCCATTTATAAGTATAAATCAGAAATATCTCAAGAAAAAGGTAGGTTTTGTGTTCTTTTCCTCAAAATTCTTCCAGTTTTACTATCCATATCATCCTGTACATAGACTCTTCTCAGCATGTTATCTCAGGTAGGAGTAACAATCAGTGTCAATTTAGAATGCATGGCTTTCCTAGTTATCTTGTTTAATCCAAAAATAAAATGGACTTAACCTGGATTGGTTGAATATTAACGTAGTTTATTTATTGGAAAAGTAATTCAAAATATGAAACATCATACAAGCAAGTAAGGCATTCTACATAAGGACATTTCAAGAGTATAAATTCATTAGCAAAATATTAGTAATCATCATAGAATGTTATATATTTGAACAGGATCTAAACCACTGGTGAGTAATGCTTCTATTTGAGTATACACATGGAATGGAAGGTATACAATTTTTTCCATTACTTATTGGTAAGATATTTTGTTTATTTATCCTTCTTTATTGTGTTTGGGTTTTTCTGTCTGAAAGACATTGTTGAAAAAAGGATGCAAATGGGTAGAACTAGGTGGATCCCATTAATTTTTTAAAAAGTTATGCAAGTGTTTAAGTATAAATAGGTGCCAGGAAATAAAGACCTCTAAAAGTGTGTGTGTGTGTGTGTGTGTGTGTGTGTGTGTGTGTGTGTGTGTGGTGGTGGGGCGGGGAGGGGGGGGAAGGGGAGTGGGTAGGGGGGTGGCACGTCTAAGAAACCTCTGCAAATATATTGGACCAAGGCCTAAGATCATTCCAAGCATGAGTCACTGGAAATAACCACATTCAATTAATTAACCCAAGAAAGACAGAGATCAAAGCCAAGTAAACCTGTGAATCACTGACTCTTTTGAGGAAAAGCATTACCAGATATAAACTCAATGTCACGAAGTATGGATATATTACAGCTTATTTTATGTTCATTGGTGTTCCCACAACTTCGATCTGAAAGATGAGCTCCAAAGATTAAATGTATAAGGTATAAACAAAAATGTACTGACAATATAATTGAAGATAAATTTTAAAATATTGACTGATAAAGTAACCAATACATTTGCAGCTATAAAAGAAAGAAAACAAATTAATGTTGTGAGCATGAAAGATATTTTTACACACAAAACAGCATCCTATATGAATGTATGAATTTAATTTTACATAATACAGTCCTATCTGGGCTGGGGAAAGTGACAAGCTGTTTCTGAAGATATTACGGAAACACAAATAAACTAAAAATAATGAGGGGAAGTAATAACAGTTATACCAAAGAGAAGAAGGAGAATAAGTAGGAGAATAATGAGAATACGTAGAAGAAGAAAACCATGAGGATAATGCCCTGGTATAAATTGTTCATCATTTGCAGGCTATTGGAGAGAAATAAGAAAAATCAACATTTGAGATAATTACAGAAAGAGATTTATACCTCTTCATTTTTTAAAGTCTTAGCACCATCACTCTTCTATTTGATTATGTATTTTTACATAATCCCCAATGATACTTTCTAACTGATAAGTTCCTTAAGTACCAGATCCATATTCAACCAGTTTTATTGTTTTATGTGACATATATTCTTATTACTATTATGTTTCATGGATGAATATATACATACATATGTATAGTATAAATATATATGCATGGATATATATATTAATATATATACATATATATGTAAAAAGAATAAACATTTTTCTGATAATGTATTCATTTTATAAATATGGATTTTTATAGTGATGTAGGAAAAATAACAAAATGCTTTTCCTTGTGAATTTGTGTGAATATCTAATATAATTTATTAATCATTGTATCTCATGATAACAAGTTGATACATATATGCATATATTTTAATTTGGAAAATATGCCCACTTGCACAATGCACATTAAGAAAATATGCATTTGTTAATCATTTAGAAACTGCACATATTACAAATCAATACATATTCATCAAAACTGGTTTATAAGGACAAGTCAGTGAATACTAAATTGTTTCAGGGGAAAATATGTTTCAACCACTACTCTATAGCATAGTTCTTGCCAGTTTGGATTGTTTTGGCTGCTTATGTCTCGATATATTCAGTATGGTCTTTGCCCTTAAATGGTGCATTTGTCTGTCCCTGGAGTAATAGTTCAAGACAATCTTTTTCATAAATAGGTTAGCAAAATTTCCCAATGCTATAATGTTATATAAGAAATAAGACAAATGTAGCTGTGATGTCGGATGCTCTGGACAGGAATTAAGATCAAAGTCACCTCCAAAGAATGTTCAGGCTGTGCAAGAGCTGACTAAGTACTTTTTGAAATTCTGATGTATTTTTATCTCTATAGTGATCTTGGCATAGCCATAAATCTATCACTACTATTCCGTGACCTGTCCTAAAAATGAAATATTGCTTTGTATTATATAAAATATCAATTTCACATTTGAATGTCCACGTGAAGCACGAAAGGAGTCATACATTGTTTACTGAAATTGAAATTCTAGGGTAACGGTTTTACTGTTTTCTTAGTTTATCAGCTTCATTTCTTGTAGGTTATCTGTGTATATGGAAACCTACAAAATTATACCAGTACTAGAGGCTCAGTGCATGAAATTCATGCACTCAGCGGGGAGGGGTCCCTCAGCCTGGTCTGCTCCCTCTTGCAGTCCAGGAGCCCTTGGGGGATGTCCGACTGCCACGAAGGTGGGATAGGTTTCTGCCACCTCAACTGCGCTCGCCAGCTGTAAGCCAGGCTCAGGGCTTCTGGCTGAGCTGCACTCCTCCTGTGGGAGTGCACTGACCACCAGGCGGCAGCTCCTGTGTTGAGCGTCTCCCCCCGGTGGTCAGTGCACCTCATAGCAACTGGTTGTTCTGCCGTTTGGTCAATTTGCATATTAGCCTTCTATTATATAGGATGTCATATGTACAGATACTATACCAGATTGATAAAGAGAATAGAGATAAACTAACTGACTCTACTTATCCTAAACAAATGATAACACTTATATGATCCTTGACATTGAAAGTTGAAAGTTATATCTGATGTTAACTTTGTAATCTCTAGGTCATACATGTGTATATTTATTCAAATAAAACCCATATAACTGGATATACTCGACTATCATTTAACTAAGTTTTCTTCATGAAAGTTTATATTCATTATTTATTTCTAAAAACCTATTATATTGTCATAACACTTTTTCTTTTCTTTTTTAAATATATTTTATTGATTTTTTGCAGAGTTAGAAACATCAATGAGAGAGAAACATCGATCAGCTGCCTCCTGCACACTCCCCACTGGGGATGTGCCTGCAACCAAGGTACATGCCCTTGACTGGAATCGAACCTGGGACCCTTGAGTCCACATGCTGATGCTCTATCTACTGAGCCAAATTGGTTAGGGCTTGGCAGCTTTTTATGCAAATACATTTACAGTATGGTGTTAATCCTTAATAATTGTGAATAATTACTTGTCTTAGCCATTTTAGTGAATAAGTTTTATTTAAATAATGTGTACAACGAACTCTGTTTCCTTATAGCAATGTCACTGATTACAGTTTTGTTTTGTGTGTGTATGTGTGTGTGTGTGTATTTGTGTGTTTAGTCATTCCCTGCACCTTTGGAAAGGGCTATAATTTTTGGAATAAAAAAATAATACCATATAATTTGCAACAACAACAAAAAAACCACCAAAAAAACATGCACTATCAATTTTTATAATGAAAATACAAGATATTGTGAATACGGACGTTCATCTCAGCCTTAATTGGGTCCAGTTCAGGAGTTCCTTTATCCCTTCTCCTCTTCACACAATCCATGCTGTCAGGCCAACACCAGTTATAATTGTAATGACAAATAAGTTATCCATTTTTGGAGTAATTAATTAACAACAATTAGAATAGAAAACCAATTACCCTGAAGAAAATGTAATAGAACAGTATTTTAAATTTTATTAAACCACTAGAGGCCCAGTGCATAACGTCCCTAGTGGCTGCCAGCTGCTGACTGCCAGCTGCCAGCCGGGGCCTCCCTTCTCCGGCTTCCGGCTGTTGGCTGGCCGGGGTCTTCCTTTGTTCTGTGCCACCCCCTGGTGGTCAGCGCATTCATAGTGAGTGATGGAACTCCTGGTTGGTCAAACTCCCGAGGAGACACTTTGCATAATTGCATAGTAGGCTTTTATATATAGACTAGGGGCCCAGTGCACGAAATTCGTGCACTGGGTGTGTGTGTGGGAGAGTGTCCCTCAGCCCAGCCTGCCCCCTCTCACATACTGGGAGCCCTCAGGCGTTGACCCCCATCACCCTCCAATCGCAGGATCGGCCCCTTGCCCAGGCCTGATGCCTCTGGCCTAGGCGTCCGGCCCAGGCAGTGGGGACCTGCAGTGGCAGCGGGGGGCGCTGCGATCGCGCGGGCTCTGCCCCTGCCCCTGCAGGATGCCTCTGGCTGAGGCGTCCGGCCCGTGAAGTGGGGACCCACAGCTGCAGCGGCCCCGCGATCGTGGGCTCCGCTTTAGGCCCAGGCAAGGGACCCCTAGTTCCCGGGACTGCCAGCTTCGACCGTGCCCAGCTCCCATCGCTGGCTCCACCCCTACTTCCTGCTATCACTGGCCAGGGCGGCAAAGGCACCTGATTCTCCGATCATGGCCGCCTTTGCCCTGCCCCCCAGCTCTTAGCTCCCCCCTGGGTTTCCAATCACTGTCAGTGGCAGGGGGCTTCTTCCTGCTTTCCCTTTCGCCTCCCTGCATTGTGCCTACATATGCAAATTAACCGCCATCTTTGCATATAGCCCTGATTAGCCAATGAAAAGGGTATCGTCGTACGCCAATTACCATTTTTCTCTTTTATTAGATAGGATTTCTCTTTTCCTACTATCAGGACTGTCAGAGACAGACAGAGCACTGAACAGCACTGCTGCCCTGAGTCCATATATTCTTCTGAATTCTTTCCGACTATGCCAGAGTAGGTTCCTTCTCAAGCCATACTAGCTACACTAACTGTTGGGGACTTAGTCCAACTTCCTCCTTTTTCTTCTGCTCACTAGTTACAGGTGTCAGGTTCAAGCCCCTCTACCTGGGGCTGGACATTCTAGGATGGCAGGTCTTAGATGAAGAAGCCATGAGAAGTTGTGGGTATATAAGAATGAGTCTTTATTGCAGCAGTGGCCATATAGCCATCAGACAAAACAGTCCTTCACAGCAATCCTATATAGGCAGCCAAACACTGGCTGGTAAATACATATCTTTCCCACACAGTAGTAGCAGTACCTGTATCCACAGTTATTATATGAGCAACTGCACACTGCCCCCTAGACTCACTGCCTCACATAGTAGTAGCACCTGAGCTCTCTCTTAATGCTACAGCCTCAGTAGCCTCTCCAGCCTCTCTGGCTCAGCAGCTTCTCCTGTCTTCCCCAGTCCAGCACACCGGTTGGTTAACATGGCAGCTATATCTGAGCTCTCTATGAGCTCTTAGCCTTACATTGTAGCAGTAACAGCTCTCAGCTCTGTCTGAGCTCTCTACTTTCCCCCCCCCTCTCTCTCACTTCTCCAACATACTCTAGCTGGACAGTACCATGTATTATACTCCTTAGACAAAGAAGGTCTCGTGCCAACAATGACATCAATCATTTGGCTACAGAAGGGCAGAGCACACCTTGAGATCACTGTGGCCTTGCAGCTATGTTCAGAGTAGCCTTAGACATTCCGACATATTATCAACAAGGCTTCCACATTCTAATTAGCCTGGACTATCTTATCTGGCGACTCTGGAATGGTTCCCACAAGGACAAAAAAGGTAATTCTTTTCATCTCAATAGTTGAAACTGAGTTTCTTTGAATTTGAAAGCTTGACGCTTGCTGAAAAACACTATGTGTTGGGGACATAAAATGGTGAGGGAGGGGCTCCACATCTGTTTTAGCAAGCCCCCCAGGGAACAGGGATTCGCAATAAAGACAGAAAACCACTTCTTTATGACATCATTTTAGGTTAGGTTGTCTACAAAGGAGCTAACATAGTGTAGACTGTAGACCATGGACCATAAGAGTCGACATCAACGCAGAGCTACTTAGCAGTGCAAATTCTCAGGTCTCCTTTCAGCCCTATTGAATCAGAATCTCTGGGAGTGGGGCCCAATGACCTGTGTTTAACAATCTCTGGGTTATTTTCATTCTCTAAAACTATACCCTGGCATAAGGGTCCTGGTGCAAGTAATATTTAAAGGAAGTTCCACCTGCAGAAATTAATCAGGGAGTATGGAAAACAGAGGAAGAGGAAGATATGGGCAAGAGTATAGTCTCAGGTGAAGTCTCAGCCTTAGCTTGGTCCTGGAGAGACCTGGAGAAGGAATTACAGTTTATTGTTAGTCTCGCTAGGCTGTCTTGCAAGGTGTAACGCTCCACCCCTGCCCACTCATTCTCAACTCTTTGGAATCTTAGTGAAGCAACTCCAGTAGCCCAGGACAGCCCTCTAAAAGGATGCAGAATGAAACTGCTGAAAGCAAAGCTCCCCAAACTGGAGGTATGATTGTGAAGAGCTGGTGGTAGAAATCCAAGGAGACTATGGTGCAAAGATAGATGTGCTTGACTTGGAAATATAGAGCTTTGATTCAAATCCTCAGCATGCCTTATTGCATGCTTTTAGTATTGAATAAATTGTGTAACTATATGAGCCTGACCTCCAGTTTTACTCCTGTAAATCGGTTAAGCATATCTAGTAATTTTTAAAGCTTAAATAAGATAATTCATAGGCAAGTACTAGGATAGACTCATGCATTGTAGGTATGTATGAAATAGTGGCAGTGAAATAGTTAAAATAATTTTGTTCCCTTTATAGGTCTCTAAAGGATTTATATCTATTAATTCAACATAAGAACAGCACTGTGAAGTAAGTTGGCAATACTTTTTCAAATATCAAAGAGCCTAATCTAGCCCATTTTTAATTGAATACAATCTGTAATGATCAATTATGTGAATCTCCATATATTTATTTATATTAATAATGTATTTTGTTACTTTTCTATGGTCAACTAGTAATCTTTCTAATATGATTAAAGGCAGTTGTGGGGTATATAGATATATTCTACTCAAAATTTGCATTTTAGGGGAAACCATTATGAATAACAGCTCAACATTACAGTTTGTTTTCTTCTTGATCTTCATAGAGTATTTTTTGTTGTTATCCACATGAGAGAACATAGTGAGATATAAGTAATAAAGTCAATGTTTCATGAAAATAAATGCATTTTAGTTCCATCAAAGATAATTCTACTCCTTTGAGTATGCAAGAAAAATTGCATGTCTTGAAATGACTGTTATGTAGTTACAATTCTATAGTTTTCACAGAAATATTAGATGTTTTCTCTTACTCATAGATTATAAAAATGCATTGTGTTTTTAGATTTGCTGGAAATCATAACATTTTATGATACATGAAATAACATGTCAGTTTTGAAGTTGTTTGATGGCTTTAAACACATTATATTATGATAGAAGTCTTAAAAAACAAAGCAAGAGAAAAGAAAAATCACCAAGAAAAATCTAGGCATAATCTTGTTCTCTTCTTCTGCAAAATAAAAATCTTAACATAGCTTATTTAATCAAAGTTAATGTATAACTTTTCTCAATATAACACAGTAAAAAATAATCCATACACCTTATGCAAATAAGGTACTAATAATCAATATGTTGTTTTTTATCAAATATCCATATAAGATTCAACATACTACTAATAATACTATTAACAATAAGTTAAAAGAAGCAAGATTATTTTTTCATTTAGTCTAAAATATGTTATACATTGATTCATTTCTAAGTGTAATTGACCAATACCACATTACAACTAGATTTTTGAAATAGTAGGCAACAGTGGTTTTTAAATAAAATATTCACATATGTATATAGGCATCTGTGGTGTCATTATCAATTTTATGCTTCTAAGGATCCATTACAAACATCACTTTAGGATTTGTATACACATTAATGTGGCCACATTCAAAAATTGTTCTTTCTTGATATTGTAATAAACAGCATTAAGTAGAGCAATATTTTAAGTCTAGAGATGAACTGGTGGATGCTGAATCTGTCCCATACATTATTTAGCACTTATCACAGTGCATAAAGTCAGCATGCCGAAAGCAAAGGAATAGAACCTGAAATTGTCCTTTTAAAAGCATAGATATAAGGACACATAAATAAATTGTGTTATTTTTTAGTACACACATATATATCCTGTTATTCATTGATACCAATGTTTTAAGTTCAGGTCTTCAAAGTCAGGATGACATAGATTTTATACCAAAGGAGTCTAGTACAAGATAAATGACTAATGCAAGGTCTCATTGATTTTTTTTTAATTTAAATTCTTTATTGTTTAAAGTATTGCATATGTCTCCATTTTCCCCGATTGACCTCTCCCCAGCCACTCCCACCCCACAGCATGCACCCTCATCCCCCTACTGTCTGTGTCCATTGGTTTTGCTTATATGTATGCATCCAAGTCCTTAGGTTGATCTCTTATACACCTCTCCCACCTTTCCCTGCCTTCCTTCTGAGGTTTGACAGTCTGTTCAATGCTTCTATGTCTCTGGATCTGTTTTTGTTCATTATATTCCACAAATGAACGAGATCATGTTATATTTATTTTTCTCTGATTGGCTTATTTCTCTTCAGCATAATGCTCTCTAGGTCCATCCATGCTGTTGCAAATAGTAAGAGTTCTTTCTTTTTTATAGCAGCATAGTATTCCATTGTATAGATGCACCACTGTTCTTTAATCTACTCATCTGCTGATGAGTACTTAGGCTGTTTCCAAATCCTATCTATTGTAAATTGTGCTTCTATGAACATAGAGGTGAATTAGCCTTTCTGATTGGTGTTTCTGATTTCTTGGGATATATTCCTAGAAGTGGGATTATTGGGTCAAATGGGAGATCCATTTTTATTTTTTTGAGGAAACTCCATACTGTTCTCCACAGTGGCTGCACTAGTCTGCATTTCCACCAACAGTGCACAAGGGTTCCTTTTTCTCCACATCTTCACCAGCCCTTTTGTTTGTTGAATTGTTGATGATAGCCATTCTGACAGGTGTGAGATGGCACCTCATTGTCATTTTGATTTGCATCTCTTGGATGATTAGTGACTTTGAACATGTTTTCATGTGTCTCTTGGTCTTCTGTATGTCCTCTTTCAAAAGCATCTATTTAGGTCCTTTGCCCATTTTTTGATTGGGTTGTTTATCTTCCTTTTGTTAAGTTGTATGAGTTCCCTGTAAATTTTGGAGATTAACCTGATTTTCTTATACATTGCTTTGTTTTTATGTATTGTGCTAATTTTATTTGTGAATTTTATAAAGACTGTGTTATTTTACTTTGATAGTTCTTGTGATTTTAAAAAAAATCATAATAATCAAAATTTTATGTACCTAATCTTGTGCCAAGTGAAATTATATTTGGGGGATTTTTATTATTATGCATAAATTATTATTTATAAGATAATATTTTTTAAACTATTGGCCCTCATCTTTTATTAAGAGATCTGTCTTTCCTTAATAGATTCTATTTTTGAGGCCATATTTCAGCAAAATTTCCCTTTAATTTGAGCAGTACTGAAAGTGTAATATGTTGGTTTACCTCTGACTTTATTACAGTTGAAAAGTCACTTCTGATTTGTGATTATTTAAAAAAAAACCACAGATATCATTGCTGACATTATGAATTTTAATATTAAGGTGATTATATGATTTAAATTTACCATAGTGAGGATTGGCAAGAGGACTATAGTCATCTTGATGCTATAGGACTTGATCTGGCCAATAGAATATGATCATAAGCGATGTATGTTACTTTCCATCCTAGATTCTCCTGTAAAACACTTGGTTCAGTCTGAGTTATTTTTATTTTATATTTTATTTTCTTTTTTTAGGGATATTGGTATTTCCTATAACTAACCCATGCTGATGAATGAGCTGGTAGATGTTTGGGCTGTGTGCCTGCATTTTGTGTGACCTCTGGAGCTAGATTCAGTTGGGTACAGTTTTCTGCATTTAACTAATGTTTCTCTTGTGTGTCTTGCAGATGAAATTGCACATGAGCAAACATGAAATTTACATTATGTTCAATTTTGCCCTAAGGTATCAATTACTCTAAAAAAAACCCGCATGTTTTCAAAACAAGCATTATAGCAGAAGTGTCAGTCTGAGTCATTAAATTGGTCAGCTGAATACAGAATCTAGTATAAAATTTTGAGTAAACCCTTGAGCTACCATTTGGAAAAGCCCCGGCTTCCTTAATTGCCATATGGATGACTACTCATTAAACACCATCAGGCACAAGAATAAAAACTAAACCTTAATTCATTTTATTTTTAAAATATATTTTTATTGATTCCAGAGAAGAAAGAAGAGAAAGAGAGAGAGAGAGAGAGAGAGAGAGAGAGAGAGAGAGAGAGAGAAACATTAATGATGAGATAGAATCATTGATCACTGCTTCCTGCACTCCCCACGACAGGCATTGAGCCTGCAAACTGGTTGATAGGTTGATGCACAACCACTGAGTTATGTCAGCTGGGCTAAATCTTAATTTCTTAAAATTCTAACATTTTGGTGGTGTGTTGTTGTTGTTGTTGTTGTTGTTGTTGTTGTTTTTGTTTTGTTTTGTTTTGTTTTGTTTTTTTGCTTGCTTGCTTTTATCACTAAAGTAGAACCTACCCAATCCTGACTAATACTGATAATATATGATATGCAACAGTCCTACATTAGGGATTTTTTAAAAATAGAATCTTTGGATTTTAAAATAGGAGTTTAATGGACACCCTATATGCTCCATCTCCTTTCTTCACATTTCATTCTCATTTCCATAGATACCATAGTCAACCACTTCAACCAATGTTTAAAATATCTTGAAATGAAGAAGTCACACATCCACATTGTTATAATCGTGGCTGATTTTGTCTAAATAATATTATAATCTCATCTGAGCCTGGCCCAGCTTTCTGAATAATTAATCTTAAAATCTAAATTTTCCACAGATTTCCAAATCCACACCTCCCATTTTTCTTCAGAATATTAATTGGTTCTATGATATCTTGAGAATTCCAAAGCCAGTAGATAAGGTTCTGGTGGAAGGATGATAAAGGAATAGAACGATGACCTCCTAGTTCATAGGTCGATGTTACCACTGAACCATACTTGTTGGCCAGGATATGGTCTCTCTTGCTATTCCTTCTTCTCATTCAATGCCATTGATATTTAGATGGTTCTAGAGTTGTTTTGTTTGTTTTTATTTAACTTATATCCATAAACATAACCAGTTCAACCTTAGTCCCTGCCCAATTACTTCTCTACACATCTCAATTTGGTATTTGTTTCTAGGACTAAACTATTCTCAGAAAAATGGTTAACAATCTCCATAGTAATTTATATAATATTTTCAAATTGCAATTGCTTTACCCCATAAGCTAGAGGGGAGGAAGATGGTGGGGGCAGGATCAAAGAAGGTGAAGAGATTAGACTAAGAACATATATGCATAACCCATGGACACAGACAACAGTGTGGTGATGGCCAGAGGGAGCCGAGTGGAGGGTTGGGTGGAGGTGATATAAGGGGGGATGAGAGACATCTGTAATAGTGTCAACAATAAAAAAGAACATCTCCTTTTTACAGGGCAAACTAATGCTGATTTTATAATGTAAAATAAGATATGCTGAATAAATTAGCTTTTAAAATATAATCAAATCCTGAAATAAGTATTAAACCAGATTTGTAGTTATTTTAGTGATTTTTAAAAGTTTAAAATGATTTATATTATAACATTTTTGTGTATCTGCTCTTTTAATTGATCTCTTTGGAATTGCACTTATATTATTTTATATGAACTGTGCAGGCACAGCTATCATTAGCTAAATGGGGCTGTTGCTCTCACTTTGCATAGTTACATATTTTTAGTGAGAAAAGTTAGTCATGTATTTTGCAGGAGCTTGAGGAGCTATTGCCCAGTTTTTACACATCTTTCTTTGACTTGAAGATGAATAAATGGCCTTTATTCTCATGAACATTTTATAAGATGAACAACTATGAGTACATTATTTAGTTTCTTTTTCCTGCCCTGTTATACACAATATGAATATTATATTTCCTAATGGATTTCAGGCCTACTTTTCTGTTAGGGTATGCATGGAACTAAATCCCAAAACTATTTTACAGTAAAAATTAACGTGATACTTTTTCTCAAAATATTATAGAAATCTATCCAAGACCTTCTCTACACATAAGGAATCCAAGATGCAGAGAGATTGAGTGATACATTTGCTCCAGACCAGACTGCCATGGTCATGTTTATACCAGAGCTCAGTGATCCTGCCTTGGGAGTTTTTCCACTCTACCCTACTGTCTAAAGATAACTAAATAATTTTTACCTAAGAAAAACATGTAGTAATTTTGTTAGAAAGAGAAAACCAAACAGAAAACATGAGCATTGTTATGTACTCTGACTTGTAGAATGTACTAATATATGTGATAATGTTAATGATGATAACATTGTCATTACACAGACCGTTTTATAGAGAGGTTGTAAATATATAAAAGTTTTGAAGAGACCAAGCATAGTTCCATTTAAATTCCAAAGAGAATGTATATTATTCTATGGCAAGAAATATTTAAAAGAAATTAAATGTTATTATTTTAAGAGTATTTACAAAGATCAAATTATATGAATCAACAGATGTTTTCCAATGATTTATAATTTATTAAAGATGAAGTTCTTTGCCTCTTAGTCAATTCTTGCAGCCATCTTACATAGTATTTACTGTTAATACTATTTCATAGAAGAATAAACAAAGATTCCTGGGAAGCATTGTGAATTACATTAACTTGTCAGGGAAACTGAACAAGAACTTCATCAGCTTGAAACTGGAAAACCAGTATGAAACAAATTCATGGCAAAAATTCACCATGAGGGAAATAAATCTTTGTAAGCCACTGAAATATAGGGATCAATGAAGCCTGATCTCGGCTAGTTTATTAACTTATGCTAACAGGGACACTGGTTAATATATTAACTATTTATTTTCATGTTGATTTTATTCTATTCTCACTCTGATTTTCTCTCTTTCTCTCTCTCAACATATTTACTTGTATAATCTATACATTCCATATTAGAATGTTTTATAATAATATAAATTATCATATATGTGATAAAATAAAACTAATGATATTGGATATGTAGCTATTAAAACATAAACATATTTACGATATATATGTACATGCATATACACACAAACACTCATTTTTGTTCTGAAAATGTGGAATAGTAAGATTAAATGATAGGTCTAATAATTGCTCTAATTTTCATGTAATGACATCTGCAATATTAGCGAAATATTTGTCATTCTTGTTGATGACAGAGCCACGGGTTCTGTTAATATTACTAAAGACTTTTCCTAGGTTATTTTTGAAATAAAAATGCTACTTCTCATTTAGAGGTCAGTAAAATTAAGAAAATGCATGTTTTGCATCCACAATTGAAGGAACCTCCTGTGCTGTCAATAGACAACCAAGCGGACCTGTGGGCTGCAAAAAAAAACCAAAAAAAAAAAAAAAAACCCACATGACAATGGAGAGTAGACTAACAAGGAAAATACAGTGTAGAGGCCCTCATCATAACCCTGAAGTCGTTTCTTAAGCAGGACATCAAAAGCACTGGGTTTGACTTATTTTTATTTATAAATATGTATAAAATAAACAAATGTCCATTATGTAAAACCATTCTTACAATAATGCTAAAAAGAATAACGAATATCTTTAAAAGCTCTCTTAAAACTCTCATTAAAATAATTTCTCCAGAGCTTTTGAAACATTGCTAAATTAAGAGGATAACCTAAGTTTCACATTTAAAATACTAAAAAAGTAAAGAAAATAGGAAATAAACACAACAGTAACTTTAAAACAATGGGCTTATGTTTCTGAGATAGATTCAGCGCTGAGTTACCGTCTGTCTCACAGCAGCACATTCCTCATCAGCTCAGGAAAGCCCTGGCCCTGCCATAGACCCATCACTTCTAATATGTCAAGAATATTGAACTGAATCTCTATTCAGCTTGGGAGCATTCAGGTGCACACGTGTGTCACAGTAAGTGATGTGCAGGACATTCATTCATAGCACTCTCTTCTACTATGTGTACTGAGCCAACAATTAAATTGAACTCATCTTTACCTTCACATAAATGTGAACCTACAAAGCTTATGTTTACAACACATTGAAGTGGATCAGCCTTTGATGAACTCTCCTGAATAAAACGGTGAGCGAGTACATACAGTACCTAGCAAAGAGTACACTTTTGTATAGAAGATTCTGGTGAAATGACTATCTGCTAGGGGTCTGTCCAAATTCAAAATGTGTGCTATACTCTGGTTCTTCAAAAGTA
Organism: Myotis daubentonii; assembly: GCF_963259705.1. NCBI lineage: Eukaryota > Metazoa > Chordata > Mammalia > Chiroptera > Vespertilionidae > Myotis > Myotis daubentonii. Next base: position 98,707,561 of record NC_081843.1, on the reverse strand, counting down.
AGGTTCCAGCACTCCTGACTGAGTTTAATGAACTAAAGAAAGGGCCAGCATATACTTGTTAAGATAATTTTAGACTATGAGGATTCAGCACCAGTTACAGTTTAAACCTCTTTTCTTTATGATGCTAGTATGTGGAAATTTCTTTGTGCAAGTAGTAAGCATGGGCTAAGTTTTTGCTCTCATTGGAGTAGAAACAGGAAAGACATCAATAGTGCTAATGCATCTTGCACTAGAACACTTTGGGGAAATAGTCATGCTTGCCACCTGTCAATTTTAAAAATGTGTACTCGTGAGATTGCTGTTTGGCTATATGGGAGTTATTAGGGCTATTTGTAGTATGTTTGTGTTCATAAAGAAGAATGCTACTGAGGCAGGGGGTCCCGCGGGGGTGAGGCCGACGAAGTCCTAACGAAGCATGCCCGACTCCGGAGACAGGTTCAAGACGCAGTCTGAACTTTATTGTTTAAGTACAGGGATATATATAACTTTCTGGACCAATCAGAAGTTTACACCATCCTTAGGGCAACCAATGGTAGGAAAGATCAGGGTACTATGTAGGGGCTCTAGGGGGCTTACTCAGGCGGGCGCTGCCACTTTCCGGTGTGCCGAGGAAGCTTGTATAGGCGGAGTGCGCTCACGCCATTGCATCTGCCACTGCACTGAGATAAATCTCCTGAGCTCTTCCCACATGGTACAGCTACATTTTCCTAGAGTTAACATCAAGCAATCAATCCTGAGTATAGTGCAGGCAGCATGCCCGGCACACAGTAGGCCTGTGCTACCATTGTATAATGTGCCTGCTGGAAGACTAAAACATAATTTAATTTCACTGAGAAATCTACCACTGTCTGATTTCCCTTTATTCTTGGGATGGAGCTAAAACAGTTGATTCACGGAGTTTTACTATTTTTTGGTCAGTCCTAATCTCAATAAGTCAAATATGTGTTCAGGCATTACAAGTAATAGTCATGTGTGTAAAGTAAACAAAATATGCCTTTAGAAACCCAACTCATTAAATATTGCACCTGGACTGTCATGTTAAATATTTATCCTTAAAGGGTTTGAGATGTACATCTTTTATTTCATATTTTTCATGTGATATGCCATGTGCAGAATTAAGTGCCAAATTAACACTGGCCCCACAGTCTTATTTAACCAGGGATCCTAACCACTAACATTGTGACTTTGCTTCCAGACATTTTCAATCCTGAGTAATGAGGTTCTATAAAGCCAACGGACAAAGACGCATTACATGTGTTGGGATGATGCCACCATCCAGTTGTTTTATTTGTAATTTGAGCCATTTAAATACCAATAAACATCAAAAAAAAAAAAAGAGCCCCAGCCAGTGTGGCAAAATTGGTTAGAGTATTATCCTTTACACCAGGGGGTAAAGGCTTTTATTCCAGTCAGGGTACGTGCAAGAAGCAGCTGGTCAATGTTTCTCTCTCACATCAATGTTTCTCTGTCTATACCACTTTCTCCAAGCTTGTCCTCGGGTGAGGATTTAAAAGAAAATAAAACTAAGCATTAAGATAAAATTGTTAGAAATAAAACTACTAAATAAATCTAAATGGAAATGAGATTAAATAAAATATCTAAATTTATTTGAAAATGTAGAACTGAACAAAACAAGATCTTGATTTCAAATATATATAAATATACATCCTATATAATAAAGAGGTAATATTCAAATTGACCATCACACCCTCGCACAAGATGGCCACCCCCATTTGGTCACAAGATGGCTGCCACAAGATGGCCGGCAGGGAAGGGCAGTTTTGGGTGATCAGGCAAGTAGGGGAGGGCAGTTGGGGGCAATCAGGCCAGCAGGGGAGCAGTTAGGTGTTGATCAGGCTGGCAGGGGAGTGGTTAGGGGCGATCAGGCAGGCAGGCAGGTGAGAGGTTAGGAGCCAGCATTCCCTGATTGCGAGATGGATGTCCCACAGGGATTGGGCCTAAACCAGCAGTCAGACATCCCTCAAAGTGTCCCAGGTTGGAGAAGGTGAAGGCTGGGCTGAGGGATACCTCCCCCCAGTTCACAAATTTTGTACACCAGGCCTCTAGTACATATGTCTATATCTATATCTATATCTATATCTATCTATATCTATATCTATATCTATATCTGTATCTGTATCTATATCTATATCTATATCTATATCTATATCTATGTCTATGTCTATGTCTATGTCTATGTCTGTGTCTGTGTCTGTGTCTGTGTCTGTATCTGTATGTGTATCTATATCTATACCTATATCTATATCTATATCTATTGCTAGATAGATAGATATCAAAATAAAAAAGCTCTTGTAGTATAAATTTTAAATTATTTTTAAAATAATAATATGAATAGAGCTGCAACAGTAGATACAAAAGAAGTGAAAGTAATAAGGAAATACCTTTCTCAACCAACCACCTGGAAAAAAAATTTGACCACCTATACAAGTTGGCTAAAATTTAAGAAAAAAAAAGGTAATCCTATCTAATAAAAGAGAAACATGGTAATTAGCATACGACCGCTACCCTTCCCATTGGCTAATCAGGGAGATATGCAAATTAACTGCCAGCCAAGATGGTGGCCGGCAGCCAGGCAGCTGGATGCGAACATGAGACTTGCTTGCTTCAGTGACGGAGGACTCCAACGTTCCCCGCCTGCAGCTGCAGGCCTCTGAGCTGCAACTCTAAGCAACTATGTTACAAATACAGAAGCTAAACAAAACCCCAGAAACCTGCTTTAGTCGGCAGGGCTTCAGCCAGCAGGATCGCAACATTGTTTCAAATACAGAAGGTAAACAAAGGCCAGAAACCTGCTTTCAGCAGCGGAGGCCTAAGAGCTGGAGCCAATCCTCTGAGCTAAAGCTGGCCCAGAATAATAAAAAAAAAAGAATAAAAGGAGCGGTTGGGAGCTTCAGTCACCTGCCAGCCTGAAAACAGCCCTCAGCCCCTCACCCAGACTGGCCAGGCACCCCAGTGGGGACCCCCACCCTGAGGGTTGTGTGACCAGCTGCAAACAGCCATCATCCCCTGACCCAGGCTGGCCAGGCACCCCATTGGGGACCCCCACCCTGATCCAGGACACCCTTCAGGGCAAACCAGCCAGGCTCCACCCATGCACCAGGCCTCTATTCTATATAGTAAAAGGATAATATGCCTCCCGGCACCGGGATCAGTGTGACAGGGGGCAGCGCCCAAACCCCCTGATCACCCTGAGGCTCTGTGTGTGACAGGGGGCGGGGCCACAACCTCCCTATCCGCCCTGCTCTGTTCATGACAGTGGAAGGTGCCCCAACCCCGTGATCAGCCCTGCTCTGTGCCTGATGGGGGGAGCTCCCAAAACCCCTGATAGGCCCTGCTCTGTGTGTGAAGGGTGCGGCGCCCCAACCCCCCACCCCCACAGCCCTGCTCTGTGTGTGACGGGGTAGAGCCATAACCACCCCATCATCCCTGCCCTGAGTGTAACAGTGGCGGCGCCCCACCTCCCTGATCAGCCCTGCTCTGTGGGTGATAGACGGTGACGCCCCAACCGCCCCCCACGGGCCCTGCTCTGTGTGTGATGGGGTAGAGCTATAACCTCCCCATCGGCCCTGCCCTGAGTGTGACAGGGTGCGATGCCCCAACCCCCTGATCCGCCCTGCTCTGTGTGTGACAGGGGGCGGTGCCCAACTCCCTATCAGCCCTACTCTGTGCGTGACAGGGTATGGAGCCCCCACCCCCCTGATGGGACCTGCTCTGTGAGTGACAGGGGGGAGCTCCCCAACCCCCTGATTGGCCCTGCTCTGTGCGTGACAGGGGGTGGCGCCACAACCTGCCCATCGACCCTGCCTTGAGTGTGACAGGGGGCGGTGCCCCAACCCCCCAATCGGCCCTACCCTGCGCCTGACTGAGGGTGGCATCACAACCTCCTGATCCGCCCTGCTCTGTGCATGACAGGGGGCAGCGCCCCAACTCCCCAATCGGCCCTGCTCTGAGCCCGACCAGGGGCTGCACCTAGGGATTGGGCCTGCCCTCTGCCACCCAGAGCAGGCCTAAGCCAGCAGGTCATTATCTCCCGAGGGGTCCCAGACTGCGAGAGGGCACAGGCCGGGCTGAGGGACCCCCCCCTTCCTCCCAAGTGCATAAATTTTTGTGCACCGGGCCTCTAGTCCTATATAATAAAAGGCTAATATGCAAATTGACAGAACAGCAGAATGACTGGTCGCTATGACTTGCACTGACCACCGGGGTTCAGACACTCAACGCAGGAACTGCCCCCTGGTGGTCAGTGCAATCGCATATTGGGAACACTGCTCAGCCAGAAGCCGGGCTTATGGCTGGGGAGCGCAGCGGTGGTGCCAGAAACCTCTCCCGCCTCTGCGGCAGCACTAAGGATGTCTGACTACCATCTGTGGGACATGCCCAAGGGCTCCCAGACTGTGAGAGGACACAGGCTGGGCTGAGGCCCCTGAGTGCATGAATTTCATGCACCGGGCCTCTAGTTTAATAATAAGAATTGTTGTTCAAGATCACTGCATAGATACAGGTAATTGGTATTCTATACTGCCAAAAAGGTACCAGCCTGAGTTCCTTAATGTCTGCTCTGGAGGGGTCCACACCTGCAGTAAAAAAAGGGTTATTTTCTAACTTGCCAAAGAGTGATCAGCGATCTAGCTTCCCCCTAGAAGAGTTACAAAGTTGGAATAAGTTAATTGCCATAGAATAAAGGTAAAATAACATTGAAGGATAAGCAGGTAGGGCAGTAACAGCCAAAATTCTAAAAGATTTTGAAACTTAGAAATCTTGAAAATGGTATGCTATCTGCACAATTTAAACCTTAGAAAATCATAAATGTATACTATATACAATCAATTTTAACTGCTGATATGTTGTAATCTTATCAGTTTTAATAATAGAAATATAATAAATTGAAAATGTCAATGCAACAATTTTCAAAAACATTTCAGAACAAAGTAAACGAAGCTATGATAAAAGTAGCTGTGCATGAATTCATCAGAAATTTGGGTAAAAGCATGTTCATAGATTTCTGTACCTCTCTAGGTTAGGGATCAGAAACTCCTTTCTTTTGAAAGAACTAGGTAGTAAATAATTTTGTCTTTGTGGGTCATGTGGTCTTTTGCAACTACTTGCTTTGCATGAAAACATCCACAGAGGATGAACAGCAAACAAGTGAGCAAGGTTGTGTTTTAATATAGACTCTTTAAAAAAGGAGACAGTGAGTTAGGTAAGGGTTCTCTGCATAGTTTTCTGAACTCTGGCTGAGATCATCTATACGAGGCTGTAGGAGAATATGGTGCTGACAGAAAAAGAACTAGAATCCACAAAATGTATTGAATTAGAAAAAGTCATTCAAGAATATTGTTGGTTTCTTTTATATTTAATTATATTAATTCTCAATAACATTTCAAGATTTATACTATAAGATGGAAAGCATTCCATTCCATTTTACAAACAAAGATCCTTAGCTCACTGAATACAGAAACCTACACAGGGCCACAGAGCTGTACTAGTAAATGATAGGAAGTCGGTATATGATTAGATTGAGTCCATTATAAAAGGTTAATAATGCCACTGTTAAAATCATTGTTAAAACCATTGTTCAGCCCACCTGGCCTGGATTAGTGGTTCAGTGTAGACCTATGAAACCAGGAGGTCATGGTGGTTGAGGCACATGCCCAGGTTGCAGGCTCAGTCCCCATTTAGGGGGCATGCGGGAGGCAGCCGGTTGATCGCTGATTTTCTCATCATTGATGTGTCTATCTCTCTCACTCCTTTCCTCTCTGAAATCAATGGAGTTATATTTGAAAACAAACAATCAAGCAAACATTGTTCACAATACTAGTTTATGCAGGTCAATTTCAAAAGTGAAAAGGAAATACTGACCTGCATTTCAAAATATGTATCATTATTTAAACCCAAATATTTATTAAAGCAAAACTATTCATCTTAGAATATTCACTTGATAAGATTATTTGAGAGAAAGAAGTTCATTTTTCCAACCAAGATGTAAAAAATAATTTTTATGTTTGTTAAACTCCTTTAGGATTTGAGCACTTATGAAGTATCAAATATTAGACTACCATTGACAGAATCTGGAGTTTACACAGCTTTTCTTTCTGTAGAAATATATTCATAAATGCATATGAAATAATTAAATTTATTCATGATTATTTTAAAAAGAAGCAATATTCAATAAATAAGGATAAATAGTCTCTTTATTTGCTCCATAATGAAACTTTAGTCAATGCCCATGGAGCAATGTTGATTGTTCTTGAGTTAGAATTCCCTTATAGTTGTAATATGTTATTAAATATTTATAAACTTTTAAAATATTAACTGCTATTGCTTACCTTGCTTTAGGCTAGCATAATTAAGATCTACATTTTATTTCTACTTAAAATATATGTCCTAAACATTATTTGATGATGCTCATTTAGCCTATGTGTTTTAAAACTGTGCCATGTATAACTTAATTAAATAGCAGTTCAAGAAGTCAGTAGTTTTTTTTTTATGGAAAAGGGCAGCCTGCACAATATGATTTACAAGATGTGCATGGTAAGGCAAAGAAGAGGTCAGAGCACTGGGTGCCTTAGGCCTGAGGATACTTGTAATGCTGAAAATAAAATAACTTTGTTTTAAATTGGTCTTAAAGGTTCTCTATTTGAACAACTCAAGTGACTAGTAATTTTTTAAAGGTTTTCTAAATATGCATTCAGGCTATACTAGTAAATATCTAGCAAAATAAAACCATTTCCTTATGATGTCATGTCATCTTCAGACAGATCTCATTATTACAAAATTTTCCTCATTTTGAGCTGCCTTTATCTTCTAGAAAAATGTTAACTTGTTGCCATGTTTATCAATTAAAACATTTACTACGTATGTTATATACTTACTAATTTCCCCTAAATCTTGGGGAAAATCTTGGTTTCTTATTGTTAATTTGCAGGTTCTTTAGCTGCTCCCCATGTAGCATATAAATTTCCCTTAGAAAACTGTAGGTTTTTCTTTTTACTTTTTATTTCTTTTATTTTTAAAATTTATTGATTGATTTTTACAGAGAGAAAAAGGGAGAGAGAAACGTTGATTTGTTGTTCCACGTTTTTATGAATTCATTGGTTGATTCTTCTCTGTGCCCTGACTGGGGAGCTACCCAGCTACCTTGCCAGGGTCTATAGTTGTTATTTTTGTTTGTTTCTTTGTTTTTTCTTTTAAATAAACTGTTTAATTTGAATAACCCTTAATCATTTGACTGCATTAAATAGTGCCAAAGCAATACAAATGATTTCTCATCTCCCTCCAGAAAAACTGATCACCTTTTCAACTTTTTTTTAAAAAATATATTTTATTGATTTTTTTACAGAGAGGAAGGGAGAGAGATAGAGAGTTAGAAACATCGATGAGAGAGAAACATCGATCAGCCACCTCCTGCACACCCCCCACTGGGGATGTGCCCGCAACCCAGGTACATGCCCTTGACCGGAATTGAACCCGGGTCCTTTCAGTCCGCAGGCCGATGCTCTATCCACTGAGCAAAACCGGTTTTGGCAACCTTTTCAACTTTTAAAGTTTTTCGACCATTACTTAATATATATATATATATATATATATATATATATATATATATATATATATATATAAATATATATTATCATTACTTTATACACACACACACACACACATATATACATATATATATATATATATATATATATATATATATATACTAATAAAAAGGTAATATGCTAATTAGATGAGATAGACCGACATCTTCTGGACATCCTTTTGGACGTCCTTCCCGGACAAAGCCACAGTGGCTGCGAGGGCCGAGGGCCAGCGTTGTGGGAGAGGTGGTGGTGCAGGCCGGTCCAGCACCACAGCCCCTTCCACAGAGGCAGTGGGTGAAGGGACTGCATGGTCCTGGTCCCAGTGCTGCCCCTTCCGCACAGGCAGCCACAGAGGCAGTGGGTGAAGGGACTGCCTGGTCTTGGTCCCAGTGCTGCCCCTTCCGCACAGGCAGCCACAGAGGCAATGGGTGAAGGGACTGCATGGCCCTGGTCCCAGTGCTGCCCCTTCCGCACAGGCAGCCACAGAGGCAGTGGGGGAAGGGACTGCCTGGTCTTGGTCCCAGTGCTGCCCCTTCCGCACAGGCAGCCACAGAGGCAGTGGGTGAAGGGACTGCCTGGTCTTGGTCCCAGTGCTGCCCCTTCCGCACAGGCAGCCACAGAGGCAATGGGTGAAGGGACTGCATGGCCCTGGTCCCAGTGCTGCCCCTTCCGCACAGGCAGCCACAGAGGCAGTGGGTGAAGGGACTGCCTGGTCCTGGTCCCAGTGCTGCCCCTTCCGCACAGGCAGCCACAGAGGCAGTGGGTGAAGGGACTGCCTGGTCCTGGTCCCAGTGCTGCCCCTTCCGCACAGGCAGCCACAGAGGCAGTGGCATGGGCCCTGTCCCGGCACCACATCTTCACAAAGGCTGGAGGGGGTGCGACCTGCTGTGACTCAACCTCCCACAGCCCTTCCCTGAGCCAGCCTGGCCTCAGATCGCCCCTCACCCACAAGTGGGCGGGGGGGCAGTGCTAAGAAGCGAGGGCCAAGGGCGGGCTGCTGCAGCGGGTGATGGGGGCAGCATCTTCCCCTGATCCCCCTGGTCATCTCCTGCAGAGGAGGCCAGAGAGAGCAGCAGCGGCGGGGTGATGGGGGTGGTGCCTTCACCTGGTCACCTCCCTTAGAGGGAGGCCAGACTGCGGCTTAGGCCTGCTCCCTGTTAGTAGGACATCCCCTGAGGGCCCCCAGACTGTGAGAGGGGGCTGAGGGACACCCCCCCAGTGCACAAATTTTTATATTTTTATATATATATATATAAATTTCTCAATACTTATTGATATGCTTTAGTGCATTTCTCTTATTAAATCTTGCTTTTAAATTTCAGTTTACTAAGTTATCTTTGCACATCTTTGAGAGTTTCTAGTTGTACAACTTTGTATAAGCCACTTTCCTACTCACAGACACAGCTAGAGCATAATGATAGCCTAATAAATTCTCATTTTTAGCATGTCTAGCATTATAAGCAGTGAGCCTGGAGTGAACCAGTGGGATGCTGACTTTTCATAAGAGACTCTTTTTCAGAAGTAAAATATATGAGAAATTGTTTAGAAAGCACTGATGGGCCAATGTCTGCCTATGTGCGGAATTCTACTTTACTTTGGAAATTTTAAAATGAAAGAATAGAGCAAAATGATGGTATAAGAATTTCTGGCACCCATTGCTTCCTAGAAACATCAATTTAAGCAATCATCCATGCATGGAAACAGCTTCACAAGATCTAAGGATTCCAGGTGAGAGATGACAGTACCTGGGTGATGCACATGAATAAGAAAAGATGCATTAAGAAGGGTAGGAAAGATAGATTCACATTATTCCCATAATTCCAACCAGGCTGAAGCAGCCCAGTACAGAGAGACACCCTCCCTGTGGGAGAAGGAAAGTGAAGGGATCATCCTACTTCATCAGCACCAGGCCTTTGCCCCCAGCATAGCTGGCTCTTGGAGGGCTCCCATGAGCCCAGGAACCCAGCACACCCAGGTGCCTGCCCCCTCCCCCAGTTCCAGGAAGCTCTTATGACACCAGGCTTCTGGTTGACTCCAAGAAAGCCAGATCTGGTGGCACCTGGTACATTCCAGCACTGGCAAGGCTCCAGCTGATTCCTGTAACGCTGGGCTCCTAGCTGATGACAAAGTGAAGATCATCTGCCTTGGGGACAGCGCTGTGGGCAAGTCCAAACTCGTGGAGAGATTTCTCATGGATGGATTTCAGCCCCAGCTGCTTTCCACGTACGCCCTGGCCCTGTACAAGCACACAGACACTGTGGACGGCAAGACTGTGCTTGTGAACTTTTAGGGTACAGCAGGTCAGAAGCAGTTCCAGAGTCTGCATGCCTCCTGCTGCCACAAGACCCACACCTGCATCATGGTGTTCAACGTGCAGAGGAAAGTCACCTACAAGAACCTGGGCTCCTGGTATACAGAGCTTGGGGAGGTCGGGCCATAGATCCCATGTGTCCTGGTGGCCAATAAAATAGATGCCGATAAAAAGGTGACCCAAAAAAGTTTCAACGCAAACCCAGGCATCCATCTAGGCCAGCACAAGGCTTTCCAACCACCCCATCAGAAGGCTGGCTCCCACAGGTCCAGGCCCCCAGCATACTACAACACCAGGGCGGTCCCTGTGGCCCCAGATTTCTAGGGCCCCTCAAGGTCATACTCAATGCTCTGGTTAACCCCTGAGTCTCCAGGTTATAGTCAGCTCACATAGACTCCCCCCAGTGGGAGCCGCTCTATGGCCCCAGCTTCCAGGTGGTCTCATGAAACGGGGTTTCAGCCCATGCTAGTTATGGATCAATCCACACAGACCCCAAAACGAGGCCCACCCAGGTTATGCACTTAATAACTTTTACTATGGATGTGATTTACTATGAATTTATATTAATGGTAATATTTTATATATGTAGAAAACTAAATACTGATTGCTATTCAAAGGAAAGAAGAAAACTAGCAATATATGGTTTTTCGCTCCAGTTTCTTTTTAAAAAAATCTTTGTATTTAATCCATGGAATTAAAATATTTTATTTAGTATTATGGTTAAGTTTCACATCTTGTCTTTAATTCCTAAAACCACAGATTCCTCAAAACTCAGAATAAGTTTCAAAGTAGTTGTAGTAAATTTCATGTTTGCATAAGATATAGCCCCAAAAGATATGTCCATGTTTTTATTCCTGGAGGCTATGAATGTGATCATATTTGGATAAAAGCCTTTTTGCAGATATAATTAAATTGAGGACCTTGAGATGAGTTCATCCTGCATTATCCGGGTGGGTGCTATTTTTTAAATACATTTTTATTGATTTCAGGGAGGACAGGAGAGGGAGAGAGAGATGGAAACATCAATGATAAGAGAGAATCATTGATCTGCTGCCTCCTTCATGCCCGACACTGAGGATCGAGCCCACAACCCGGGTATGTGCCCTGACCAAGCACATAACTGTGACCACGCTCAACCACTCAGCAATGCCAACCAAGGCCAGGTGGGCTATTTTTAATGGCAAATAGCCTCATGGTAGACAGAAAAGGAAAATGCATACACATGGAGGAAGATGGAGGCAGAAACTTGGCACCTACAACCAAGGAATGAGGAACCTCTGGTTGCTGGGAGAGGCAGGAGAGATTTCTCTTCAAGCTTTTGGAGGAGACATGGTCCTTCTAAGTAGATTTCAAGCCACTGGTCTCTATAGCTTTCATAGAAAAACTTTTCTCTTGTTTCATTTTCTGCAAATTTTTACACCATCCCAAGGACACCAATTCCATAATGGAAAGAGAATGTTATTCATTCTGTGTCTTTTATATCTTGTCCTTGATTAAAAATTACCTCATATTTTTACTTCTAGTAATGGTGGATTAGGTAATGCAAAAGAACAAATCTTCTGAGAACAACTTGAAAAGCACGGATGAATTATGGACCAAGATCCCTTCAGAGAAGGTATTCTGGGTGGTTTCTCAGGGAACATGGGCAGATTAGAGGAAGAAGTAGCTGAGAGACTAAATGGATGACTAGAGTTTTTGAGGGTGTCATATCTAGGGACACAAAATATGGAGCTCAGATATTGCTGTATAAGTGGATTCCTAGTAAATATCATATATTTTCAAATTGAGGTTCTAAACAGTATCCTTCAGGATAGAGATAATTGCAAATAGTAAAGCCTTCACAGGGACTAAAACCAAGATTCAAAACATCTCAATTGCTACAATTACTAGTAGATTGAAGTCACCAGGGATTTCAAACGTCTCTTATATCCTATAAGAAGCAATCTTAAATGTTTTCTAGAGAAAGATAGCATGCTTCCAGCCTCTGAATTTTTCTTTTATTTTTAAATGTAATCATTAAACAGTCAAGTATAATCAGGAATATGAAAACACCACATAACAGAACAGGAAAACAAAAGGAAGAGTAAGGGCATTTCTTCTCATCTATTTTTTTCTCTTTAATTTATACACTTAGGAATCAATCTGACATAAAAAATATTCATAAATAATTTAATAATATATTTAAAGTGTATCTTGATTATTTGTAAATATAACTCATGAACATAAATTTAAAAAGTCAAAGAAGTTACATGCCTCTAAGAAAAAAAACAATCTTCTATACCTTCTTGGCCTGATACTTAAAACAACTTTAAACATTTTTTTGGCTTTCTAATATCAATATCTTTTCTTATACACTTTTAAACTTACTAATATTGATTATTTATTGATTAATTCCAGGATTTTAAGGAATAATCTATTGATTATTAGTATGATTAAAGATGTACACATGAAATCTATATGATATTATTAACCAAGATCACCCCAGTAAATTTAATAAAAATTAATTAAATATTTAGATCCGAAAGTTCCTCGATAAACACACATATGCTTTTATCTCACCTTTTCTGTATGAGTTATTTTATCAATTTACTTAATATAGTAGGTATCATTACCAAAAAACAGGAGACAACAGGGCAAAGCACTATTCTAAGCATGTTATTTCTATGAAGGCACTTAATGATAAAGGAACTATTAATGTACATGTAAAGAAACAAAAGTGCAGATAATAAGGCTATGGTCACACAGCCTGTCGAGGCAACATTGACATTCAATTCCAAGCCATCTAGTTTCATTGCTTGTGATATTCTCCCTCCATGTAAACATTTGTTCACTGCTGAGCCAAGTGTTATTAACACTGTTACTAATTTACCTTCCTCTTCTACTCTTTTATTTGGCTAAAGTTAATACTTGCCTTGTATTTTCCATTTTGTTAGTTATCTGGATGCCCATTTCTATATTAATTTTCACATTGTGCCTTAATAGATTTATTCAAAATTGACTTAACATGATTTTTGTTTTCTTGCAGGCTTCTTTATCTGAACTCTTGACTCTCTGATTGAATGAAAATTTAACTTCACAGTATTTTTCATATTACTCTGCTGGCTAAATTTCTTTATCCTCTTAACATTTTCACCTCTTCTTTTGTAGGTTCATCATTTTGTGGGCACACATCCTTCTATGCCCTTTCAAACTAAAAATACTATCCAGGATTATGAACTATTAATTTGCTTTATACATATGACTTTGTGGGATTTGTTTTACAGATCTCTTATGTATCTTTTCATATGTGCCATACCTCTGTTCCTTGATTATTTTTATTTCCTGCTTTTATTTATTAAAAAAATATATGCATAATATATATAGCTAATGTTCTTCACCAAATATCTAGCAATGAACAAAATTGCCTACAAAAACAGTAGATTTGAAATGTTATCTAGATGTTTTTCTGCTGAAAGTTTAAGAATTAAGGTGTCAGAAGAAAGTAGAAGATACTTTATTGTGTGCTTTTCTTTTATTTGGATTTCTACACATCTATTGATTTGTCATTTGTTTTGTGACAAAGGCATCATGGAATCATAGAGAAATGAGGAATTACTTAATTCACTTCAGGTGCTTTGTAAGAGACATTAAGCCAATGGTGAAATGGAGCCATGTGAAGGTCAGTACAAACATTCTTCAATTTGATCACCTATTAATACTTATAGTGCTGGAAGATACCATCAAATAAAGATATAAAAGTTCTTGAAAATGCCATTTGGTTCAGATGAAATTGAACTGATATATACTCTCAAATGATACATGGACTCCTCTTTGAAGGTATTTATGAGAGAGTTGTGAAATGTCATTATTTGCACAAAAGTGTTGTGCAGTCTTTCAAGTATTCAACTTTTCCAATGACTCCACTTCTTGGGTGGCAGTATTTGATGTTTTACAGTTTTCTAACTCATTTATTAGTTGATAGAGTAGATCTATCTACATATAAAACTATTCTTTGGCTTACTTTTATCTTAGTTTCACACTATTAAGTCAGTGATAGTCTAGGGGAACAGCATTTGTGAAATAGGACTTTTTGGAACTTTATAAAATGACTAGTAGCCCATCGCGCGATATTGTGCGCTGCTTCTGCGGGACCTGGCTGGAACCGCAGTGCACAGGCGGGAAGCCATGTGGCTTCCGCAGGAGGTAGAAGCGAGCTGCAGCGCCCACGGGAGCCGGAAGGGAGCTAGGCTGCTTCCACGGGAGGCAGGAGGGACCTGCATTCATTCCACGGAGGCAGGAGGGAACCACGCTGCTTCCACGGGATGGGATCCAGAAGGAACCCATGGAAATTCTGCAGGAGGCAGAGGGACCCGCGCAGCAATGAAGCAAGCATTCCACCAGGCAGCTCACACTGCCCTCTCTCAGTGGCCACCCCTCCCCCACCCAGGACTGGGGGACTCTGGCGGGGCTGAGAGGACTGGGCGCTGCCATCTTGTGGCTATGGGCACCTCCATTTTTGTGACAGAGAGGTGGTTAATTTGCATATTGCTCTTTTATTAGGTAGGATATGTGGTCAGTATAGACATTGATTTTGAATTCTCCTATAACCAATTAGTTTTTTATAAAATATAAAGTATGAAATGTATTGAATGTCATTAAGCCAGTTTTCATGGAAGATTCATCTTTCCCTCAATAATCTATAAAAATAATATTTTAATGTCTTCCTTGGTCAAAGGGCTTTATAAATATTATGTTATTTAATCTTCACAACCCCTGAAAATATGTATTATTGCCACCATTAAAAAAATAATAAAAACAGTGACATTCAGAAAGGATAAGTCCTTTACCAAAATCAAACACTTGGAAAATCAGGGAGGGAAAATTTTAATAATTGTCTCTCTAAATCTAACACTGTTTTTACAAATCTACATCATGATAACAATATGTGTTTTGTATGTCTTAACAGATTTTATTTTTAGTATTTAGCACAATACGGTGACAGTCTTACTAAACACACACAGATTGAATGTCTGTATTAAAAAGCAAACTTTATGAGATCTGATGTGATTAACAATTTTCAGTACTTACTATAAGTCAATTATTGTTATTTAATCCTTATTATACTTAATTTCTATATCAACACTTAAAAGTTAGACTTCATTATATCTCATTTTACATTGGAATGAAGGGAACTCTGGAAATTTTTTAGAAGTTTAATATATTAAATGTTCAATATGTTTTATATAGTGCTAAGATACAGGGATGTACATGCTTGAAAAAATGGGACAACTAGTAACAGCGTTATTTTTTAATGAATTCTCTCTTACTATTTGACTCTAGCTTCACAGGTCTCTCTTTCTCTCTCTCTCTCTCTTTAAGACCTCAGAACTTTTCTGTCTCTGATATTTTGAATTTCCTCCTCTGCTTCCTGAAATATTTACCTTGAGAGTCTTCAGATATCTAACTCCTTTTTACCTGTCAGGTCTCACTTGAAATGCTGACCTAGACAGATGATCCTTCCTTCACTCTTGTATCCAACCTTTGCCTCCCCCACTGTTTTTAATATTATATTTAATGTTCATGTGCTTTCACAAACTTAGCATAATTTATAGTCATTTTATTTGGTTAGAAAACATTTTATCCTGTGATGAAAAAAATTATTCTGACACTTTCTTAAAATAGATTGAAAAATTTTGTTCAAGACCATTATGTGAGACTCTGATAAGAAGAAATCAAATACATTCTCTCTGTCTGAAGAAACTAACTAGGGAGAACAAAAAAACAAAACACAAAACTCCCGCCTGTGGAGGAATCAAAAGTTGGGGTAACCTCAAGGAACTGATAGCATCCCTGGCTCTCTTTAGATATGAAGCAACCAAGGTCTCCACTTCTACAAATGCAATAACTAAATTCTGTCAATAACCTGAATGATCTTGGACGGAGGTCTTAAGCTTCAGATGAGGATTAACAGCCAAGCTGGTGTGTTCTTTTAGTCTTGTAATATCTAAGTAGTAAGATAAAGAATGCACTGAAGCTGTCCCCAGACTTATGATCTATTGAAACTGTGAAATAATAAATGGGTGCTTTAAAATATATATATTGATTTTAGAGAGAGAGGAAGGGAGAGGGATAGAGAGATAGAAACATTGATCTGCCACCTCCTGCACACCCCTCACTGGGGATGGAGCCAGCAACTGGGCATGTGACCTGCCTAGGAATTAAACCAGTGATTTCTTGGTTGATGGATAGATGCCCAACTGCTGAGCATCACTGGCTTGCCTAATGGTTTCCTCTAAGTAATTGAAAATGCCTTATGCAGCAATAGGAAACTATTACAAACACAAAAGCATCACATTTATTTTCTTCTATCATTATAATTGAAATGATTTTGCTAATTTTTATAGAATTCAATGCAAAGCTAAATCTTTGTTTTCACATTGTAAACCTTGTTTCTTTGCATCAATGTATTTGTAATTCTTTCTGTTCATTTCCATTCAATTTCTTTGCAATATACAGTGAATTTGACAGATGCACAATCATCATTTTTTTGTTGATAAAAATGGATAGGAGTATCCAGAAAGAAAATTAAAGATGTTTTTACATCTACCACACAATTTATTTATAGGAAGATATGCTGTGCCAGCCACTGCAAATTTTTCATCATCAGATTGGCATACTTTGGATAACTGGTGTGAGGTCTGGATTGCATGCGGCATTTCTTATAGATGTTTAGTGTGAGTCAGATTCTCATATTCAAGGTCATGAGGGAGTGCATCATGTGGTCATTTGATAAAGAGCATTTCAAGCAAAGGGCACATTAAAGTCAGGTATCCATCTTCTGACTAGTGGGTCAGGAAGAGACTTTTGGGAGATAACAGGAAGCAGATTCCATAGGCTTTTACAGGCCACAGAAAGCTCACAGGCATTTTAAGGAGTCCAAGTGGAAGTCATGAAATGGTTTTCATGGCAGAAGTGGAGGCAGAGTTCACAGGCACAGATGTAGCTCCTTGAATGGATGGGACAATGGGAGGCTGTAGAATTTCTTCCCTAATGGTTCAGTTTACTCAATGAAATAAAAAGAAAGAGAATTCCTGGATTTGAGTTTGGAGAGGAAAGTGTTGATACTTGGAGGGAAGGTAATAGACTAACTGTAGGAGTGATGACTTAAAGATAAATTATTGTTCAAATGATACCAGTTCCTGTGGTTGTGTTTTGCACCAGGTAGGCCCCACTGTACTGAAGAAAGGCCCTGAGAGATAAACTTACCTAAGATTGAGCTTTTGCTGGATGATGACACTGAAATGAGCATGAAACAAATGCACTGGAAGTTTACACATTTTTTAAAAATATATTGTTATTGATTTCAGAGAGGAAGGGAGAGATAGAAACATCAATGATGAGAGAGAATTATTGATTGGCTGTGAGCCCAAAACCTGGGCATGTGCCCTTGGCCGGAATCGAACCTGGGACCCTTCAGTCCGCAGGCTGATGCTCTATCCACTGAGCAAAACCGTCTAGGGCCATTTTATAATTTAAAAAAAAAGTGACATTGAAATTAGGCTGGGTAATCATCATGTGAGATAGGCAATTGACACCTGATAGACGAGGGGATTCTTGACCAGGTCCACGATTTTACATAGTGTGCATTAAGAAGAAAGGCTTTCTTGAAGGTTCATGCAAGTCAGGAGTCAGGCCATAGACTCTCATTACAATCAGCAAGACATGAGCCAGGGTCGGGCTATGCTAATGGATATACAGCATGTGTGTGCATCCTAGAAAAGAGAACCCACTCTCTGGTTCCTTTCTCTTCTAAATGTTCAAAAGGATAGTGACTTAGGATGAACAAATATACTAATGAGGTAACTTAAATATTACTGCATGCCCTGCTTCTGTGAACCCAAGAGCCTGTTGGGAGTTGGATTTAGGTGCATGCGATGGAGAGAATTATTAGTCAGGTAATAATTTGTGGGTAACCCCTTTTGCTGGGAGAACTGAAATACTCCCTGGGAGCTTACTGTCTAAGTAGCCAGATAAATTTCCAGTCATATTTGTGAGGTCATGCTTGTCCCAGTACATTAAATAGTGAGGTGAGACCACGACATATAAAAAAGATATGAACTAAAAGATCAACACAGTTCAATGAGAATCTATTAGGAACAAAATCTGTGATTCACATTTAACCATTCCATCTAAGATTGTTCCAAAGAGTCTTAATAAAAACAGAACATACATAATTATAAGTAAACTGATCCTTTAATGCCCTAATAAGTAATATAAGCACAAAAGCTATTCATTATTTAGATAAATATGAATAAAAAGTTATCAATGCACATGAAAAAACTGGCAATATTGTCAATGAAAACAATGTATCATTTTACATAAAGAAAACTTACTGAGAATGAAAATATGAAAACATGTCTAGTGGAACACAGAAGAAAATAGGATTAGCAGTATTTAAAAACCAAGGGTAAATGAGAACATAAATGGAATTAAATTTTCAAAGGCTACTATAATTTTACAGTAAATGAAATGCTGAACTATAAAGCAGGGGATTTGCACGAAAAAATCCTTTTCATTGATCTATTCCACTTTAATTTCAGGAAGAACCTTTTTGATCCTTTCTTATACTCCTCTTTTTAAAATATTTAACTGTGCCCTGGGATGTGAAGCTGATGTTCCAGAGGAGTAAGAATGAAGCACCGTCTGTAAAAGAAGTAGCAAAGCACACTTGTGTTTGCTCTCTTGGGTTAGGACTTTCTTCCCCTCCCTCTTTTGTTCTGTTCTTCCTCTCAACCTTCCAACTTTACCTTTAAAATATTCTACTAAGTCTTGCCCTTATTTTTCTAGGTATGCAGGCATGTGTTTCCTTTTTGGTTGCGGCAGTTAATTGGCGACTGAATGGTAATGAAACCTTTTATATTCAATAAAACTACCGAAGAAAGTAACTTCAATTACATCAGTTTAAGGATAACTGATTTAACAAAGTAAGTATAGTTATTTGAATTGTAAAAAAAAAAAATGTGCAAGAAAAGAAAAGGCCAGAGAAAAGATATAAGTAATTGATTCAGTAAAGATCATAATTTATTTGGAATTCTGTAGGCTTTTACTTTTGTGTACTCTATAGTCAAACATCTAAGGAAATAAATTGGATAATGGCTTTATAAAATGGACTAGAGGCCCGGTGCACAAAAATTTGTGCATTTGGGGTGGGGGGGTCCCTCAGCCCGGCCTGTGCCCTCTCACAGTCTGGGACACCTCAGGGGATGACCACCTGCTGGCTTAGGCCCGCTCCCTGGGGGATTGGGCCTAAGATGGCAATCAGACATCCCTCTGGCAGCCTGGCAGCCCTCGGGGGATGTCCACTTGCCAGTGGGGAGCAGGCCTAAACTGCAGTCGGACATCCTTAGCGCTGCTGAGGAGGCAGGAGAGGCTCCCACTACCACCACTGTACTGGCAGCCATCAGCCTCGCTTGTGGCTGAGCAGAGCTCCCCCATGTGAGAGCGCCCTGACCACCAGAGGGCAGCTCCTGCATTGAGTGTCTGCTCCCTGGTGGTCAGTGTGTGTCATAGTGACCAGTCATTCCCAGTCCTTCTGCTGTTAGGGTCAGTTTGCATATTACCCTTTTACTATATATGATAGAGGCCTGGTGCACGGGTGGGGGCCGGCTGGTTTGCCATGAAGGGTGTCCCAGATAAGGGTGGGGGTCCCGCTTGGGTGCCTGGCCAGCCTGGATGAGGGGATGATGGCTGTTTGCAGCTGGTCACACCCCCTTCAGTGTGCGGTTCCCCACTGGAGTGCCTGGCCAGTCTGGGTGAGGGGCTAAGGGCCATTTTCAGGCTGGTGGGTGACTAAAGTTCCCAACCTCTCCTTTTTTTCTTTTTTTTTTTATTCTGGGATTTATTTACCTTCTATGGCTGTCACTGGAGATGAGAGCTGGCTTTAGCTCTGAGGCTCAGCTCCAGCTCTGAGACCTCGGCTGCTGAAAGCAGGTATCTGGGCTTTGTTTAGCTTCTATAATTGAAACACTGTTGCAACTCCAGCTCTGAGGCCTGGCTGGCTGAAAGCAGGTTTCTGGGGTTTGTTTAGCTTCTATAATTGCAACATATTTGCTTAGACTGCAGCTCAGAGGCTGGCAGTGGCAGGCGGGGAACCTTGGCTTCCTCCATCACTGGAGCAAGCAAGTCTCCTGTTTGCTTCAGCTGCCTGGCTGCCAGCCGCCAGCTTGGTTGACAGTTAATTTGCATATCTCCCTGATTAGCCAATGGGAATCGTGTCGGAGGTACGGTTAATTACCATGTTTGTCTATTATTAGATAGGATAATATCATCTGTTTCATGGAAAGTGCTTTTTATTTTTAAACTCAGTGATAGCCATGTAATATAATCTATATATATATATATTCCTAATAAATTGACTCTTATGTCATGTGATTAAAAATGAAATCACCATCATTAGTTCTATAAAGATGAGAAATAATATATACTTATTCATTTAAATATTTTTCTACATAATAATAACATAGGATTCAGATATGTCTCACATCAATATATCCAAATGTCTACCTATTTAACTTGTTGTTACACTCTTCTGACTTTTTCCCTGTTCAGTAAGTAATATCCTTATCTTTTCATAAATTAGGATATTATTCTTAATTCTCTCTTTCCCTCACATGCCACATCTGATAAAAAAAAAAAAATACTGATAAATTTTTCTCAGAATCTGTCCAAACCCAATGCAATTCACTTAGTCTCCATTGCCCCAGCATACTCCAAGTCACCCACTCAATTAATCTGCACAGGTAAAATGTTCTCATTTTCCTGTGACTTTTCCATCCTAATCATATACAATTTATTCTCTATTTATTCTCTATTTTTAACATGTATGAACTTTGAAAGTTGATTAGTCACTCAATCTATATTTTTCTGAAGATATTTTGATTGTTCATCTAAAAACCAAAGTCCTTAAGATGAGTACTACTTGTTCTTTCTTCTGCTTAACTCTCCAGGATGATCCTAGTTATTCTTTGCACACCTCCCAATATTTGGTTAAAGGTTGACAGTACCACAAAAATGTGAGAGACTATAACATTAATGCAAATTGTTGACCTGGAGTTACAGTCAGCATCTCTAAATTCCCAAATCAATACACTCATTTTTAAATTTTTGCTCTTTCTTTCAAAGATGAAGTAATGTTGACTGACAGTTTCTTACACACTATGCCATCAGGAACAAACAAAAATAAAACAGGAGGCCATTTGTCAAAGAAGATATACACATGGTCAAAAATATATTAAATTATTCTCAATCCTCTTAAAGAGTAAAATTCAAATTGATTTATAGAGAAAGCTCCTAAAGTGAAAACACTGGAAAAATGCTTAAAAAGCAGTTGGAATGTGCTGTTGGGAAGACAGTGAAGGATTAGAAGTATCCCTCATTGCTGAGCAGATTATAAATTAATCACAGTTTTAAAAAACAATTGACTAGTATTTCTTAAATATTAAATGTGTCTTTTTAATGCTCAGTAACTTCCCTTAGAAATATTTATTTTATATAGACTAGAGCATGAGATCTATAGTGTAAATATAGTCAATGCAACATTTTTTACAATAGCTAATCTGTGCAAAAATCTCATGTGTTATTCAGAAGAGGAATGATTACATAAATCTTATCATAGCCACACAATTGAATGTTAGGCAGCCATTGGAATAAAACAAGGCAATTTATGTCTATTAAACTAAAAAGATCTATGATGAATTTGGGGAGAGATAAGGCAAAGTAGCAACAATATAAATAATGAAATCAACATTTTGGCAAAAAGAATACATAGAACTTCTTGTGAAATGTGATTCATATTTTGCACAGAAGCTATTCCTTTGCAAAGGAATGTGTGACTTGATAGATAAATAAGCATGGGAGTGAGTCAGGGAGAGTGGCTATTAACAGCAGGTGGCAATTTACTCTGCACAGTACATGGAAAAGGTTGCTATATTTTCTTTCTTTTAGCATTTTTGCTAAATTCTTATAAAAAATATTGGAAAGATAGCAGATGACAATATCCCAAGAACTTAGTTTTTGATTTTCAGTGAGAAGGGATGAGTATAGACCCTGTCCAGAACACATTTCTTACCCAAAGAGCCCATCTTCAAACACAATTAGTAAAAGGAAAATATTGTAACTGCAGTCTCGAGGCTCACTAACTTATCCTCTTAGTGTTTGTGCAGGTCTGAAGTGCCCAGATAGGTCTTGTCCCCAATGTCTGGGCCATGGTTAGAATGTCTAGAATGCAGAGTTCATTTACAGTCTACAGGTGGCACATGAACTTAGCTAAGTGTGGTACTATAGCATGATGTTCTCCACAAAATCTCTGCTAAGAACCCTTAATGACAAATGGAGACTAATTTGCATCCTTTTGAACTTTGGCTGAACTTAGTGACTTGATTGAATATGAGACAACACTTGTATAGTGTCTCAAGGAATATTTGTATCCATATTTTGTCATAGTAAATAGATGATTATCTGGGAAGTTCTTAGAAATCTTGAAACTAACCAAGGTTTTAATCTAATTTTCTTCTCCTGACATTTTTCCCGACAATATTGTTAATAACTAAACTAGAGGCCCGGTGCATGAAATTCATGCATGGGAAGGGTCCTCTCAGCCCAGCCTGCACCCTCTCCTAGGATTGGGCCTAAACCAGCAGTTGGACATCTCTCTCACAATCCGGGACTACTGGCTCCTAACTGCTCACCTGTCTGCCTGCCTGTTCATCCCCAACTGCACCCCCACTGACTTGGTCGCCCCACGCAGCTTGCTGTTCAGTCATTTGGTCATCCCTTACTAACACCCCTGCTGGCCTGGTCGCCCCATGCAGCCTGCTGTTTGGTTGTTACTGTTACTGTGATGGCATCTCAGACAATTTGCATATTCCTCTATTATTATTCCAATCTATCTGTCCCTTTAAAAATTATCCTGTGAAAACTTTCTAAATTCAGAGTTCTGTCTCATTTGTGAAATTCTAGACCGCTCTAACAAAATAACAGCACTAATTACCTTATCCCTTGGTGTAATTTCCCTTCAGATTCTGTCATTGATGAACTAATCCTCTGCTTTACTTTCCCACTTTCCCAAATCACAGATTGATTTCTACTAAATAAATTAAGTCTATACTCTTAGGAGTGAGTATTACAGTAATAGTGGTATCACATACACTTGAAGGCCACATGTTAACAGATTACATTGTTTTGTAAATCCTGATGATATTTCTTAACATATTTTATTTGATGACAATATCATTCTGGAATTATGAAGGGAGATTTGGAGGAGAAAATGACCAAACATGCTATGTCTGAGTCCAAATACCAGATCCGCAATGGAAGTCAAGGAATAATCTGACTTCCATTGAACAATGGGATTTGTTTGAACAAACCATGTATGGACTCTGACAATTTTTCCATCTCAACCAAACTGCAAACCTTTCAACCCAAAATAACATAGCATGAACCCTCATTCTCCTGCTCTCTGCGAATTTCTTTATTAGTGTGTGTTTCCTTGCATGACAATGAACTAAAGACATGAATTTTTCTATTAATTTACATGAAAATTTATTCATGTTTAGTTTCTGTGGTTATTTATGCACAACCACATAAACATATTTCAAAGGTAGTACTAACAGGATTTTTTTTTTAAAATGAAATTCTATGTGGAATGGGAGGAGGCGCAATAAGAACTAAAGGTGAGACCAAACTGCTTAAAACAAAAGCATATGACACTAATTTTAAAAATATATTTCAAGAGGACAGCTAACACATAAGGATTTAGGAATATCATTTAACCAAAAACAGATATAACTCTAACAAATTAAGTACACTTCAAACAAATGAATATAAATCCTTATTGACTAATTGAGTCCACTGATAGTGCAAACAATATTGTGTTCCTATGTATGAATTCATCACCTTATTCCCATCTTTTCAAAGTTTTCCATGTGGAATAATAAAGTAGCTGAAGTTGTAGGCTTAGGAAGAGCCTTTGGCTTATAACAGAGCAAATAAGTCACTATTGGAGCTGGGGTGGGGGAAAGTCAAGTATAACTCAGATTTTTTTACATAGATATTGGGCATAATATTATTACCTGGGACTTATTCAAGATATAATTTTTAAAAATGCAAAAACAAACAAATAAATAAACCTTGTAGGCAGCTTAATTCCTGGCACTGTTGAGCATCTATATAATCTATGACATTAAAACTAATACAGCTACCAGCATCTATAACATTAAAACTAATATGACTTTTAGGCCTTCTTAGTTTTAGAGGTAACGTGTTTCTCTTTACAAAATTTACTTAAGTCCAATCATGCCGCTAATTATAAGTAACTCTGCTACAAATGGATCCAGATCTGTCCAAATTTCTGTACTGAGAGGAGTTAGAAACTTAGAAAGACAGGGCAAGGGGTGAAAGGAAGGAGGAAATATGGATGTGACCTTTGGAGCCAGCTAAAACTGTTACAGGATTCCAGGGCAGGAGGAATAAGGAAAACTGAGACAGGAAAGTTAAAACAAGGCCAAACAGTGTGGGCAATTTGCAGCCAGCTTGTAACTAACAAAGCAGTCATCTGCCCCAAGGACACTGGAACAAATGGTTAAAAAACAAAACAAAACAAAACCAATAAATAAATAAATAAATAAATAAATAAATAAATAAATAAATAAATAAACAAACAAACAAACAAACAAACAAACAAAAACAAAAACCTCCCTGATGAAAGAATACAGAAAGGGAGGGGAGGGCGAAAGGAGGAAAGGGCTCTTATGCTCCCGAAGCAGAGAAGCCAGCAGTCTCGAGGCTTGGCAAGATAAAGTTGCCAGGTGCTTTTCATGAATCCTGGGAAGGCCACAACAAAGTAAAAAGGGACCTTGAGCATGAATCTGTACCAGAATAGTCAGCCGAGGAATTTTGAAGCCTATGGACAGGAGGGTGTATGATGCCTCGGACCCCCACCCAGTCTGCTCCTTGGATTGGCTGGGGCTCATCTGTACTTCATAAGCCAGATGTATAGGTTTGCTTGCTTTGCTTTTGCTTTTTCAATAAAGACATATGCTTTCTTTGCTTTAATAAATTGGCTTTTCACAACGCAGTCAGGGTCTCTCATATAAATTCATTTATATGAGGAGATAAGGATGGGCGTTGGGGACAGCCCTCTCCCACTGGCTCAGGGGGCTGTCCTGTCCGGTAACACCTAGTGGTGTCCAGGAGAGGTGCCTGTAACAAAACCACAGAAATGCTGGTCTTGCAGAAAAGCAGAATGCCACAAGAATGCTTATCTTACACGTGCAAAAAGCTGTAAGAGATAGGGGAGGGAGAGGAAAAGAGGAGAGGGAGCACCAGGTGGATTTTAAAATTGTTGCTGGACAAAGAAGATAGAAGAAACCAATCAGAAAGCGACCCAGGGTAGATAAAGAACAGGCATTGGGTAAATATAAAACCCCTAGACCAGTGAGCCTTAGTGTCAACCCATTATTGGAACCCCTCCCCATGCAGGGAGCTTGTATCCGCTTATAATAAGTTTCCACGCTTTTGCTTAAATCTTCTGGTCTGCCATTTTTATTCTTCAATTTCGTGAGAAACGATCCCAGAAGAACATCAGCTTGCGGTTCAGATATCAATACCACAGACACTCTCATTAATGTTCCCAGAGACTTCTTCACTGTACAAGTTTTAGGAACTTCCTCTCATGCCTTCAGAAGTGTTCTGACCATCCATGATGGCAACAAGTTGCTCAAGACTTCTATTCAAAAACACTACCCTCCTCAGTCCCAGGTTGCGTGGCTTAAGAGTGACAGTTGTTCTCATATTGTACTCTCCTGGAATAGAGGCTCTCCCAGGCCTTAAAACCTGAAACCTCTACACTCAACTTTCCTTTATGCTTTGGGATATGAAATGAGTGCCCTGCCAGCTAACATAGCCATCAGTGCCTCCTTGCGAAAATGTAAATTATGACAGCAGCGTGGAGCCACCCTGGGCACTTGACATATTCCACTTCCAATATCTTTCCTGGTCTCACTTCTGGGGAGATGCCATGGTGCTGGAGGAGGTTCCTCCTCTCCTAGACCCCTTTGTCATCCTTTGTAATCAACTGAATGAATAGCAACTGAAATTTTAATACTTAATGAACAGCAGTACCACAATTACATGTGATGGTGAAACAGGAATTTTAGGGGTAAGATAGGACAGGTTTATGAAACATTAGAAATTTTGGAAATTAGGGGGGCCATGGAGGAAGCACAGGGCTGCAGAGCAGCAGGAGGTATATTTCCATAGAATGGGGGAGCTGGAAAGCTGCAACAGGTACATCTCCATAGAATGAGGGAGCTGGGAACAGCAAAAGGTCTAAATTTACAAAATAAAGAGAAGGAAGCCCTTCATCCAGAAGGAGAAGAAAGCCCAAAGGGCATAGGAAAACAATAAGGAAGGAGGAGGGGAGGAGAACTTCACATGTCCCATGTGAGACTCAGCCTTTGAGCCCAGGAGTTACTATAGTAACCAGTCTAAGGGAATAGTGACCAATCAGAGGGGATATCAAGGCACCGGGATCTGTAGCCTTTATAAGCCATAGGGGAAAGGAACCCAGTGGGACCCTTTTCCCCCTCCCCATGTGGGGGTCCGTTCTATGTGGCTCTTTCCCTCTCCCCATGTGGGAGTCTGTATTTATTCCTCAATAAATCTCCACCTTTGCTATACCACTTTCTGTCCGTGGATTCATTCTTTGATTCCAGGGGACAAAGAATCCGGGTTCCAGTCCAAAAATTCCATTTCAATAGAGCCTGCTAAACAACTGCTGATTTCATCCCTTAACCAGATATGTCCCTGATAAGTGATAAGAAACACTGGTCAGCACAATTCCACCAAAGTCAGGCAGTCATATTAGTACCGGATGCTCTGGCAACAAAAAATAAAATAAAATAAAAAATCAGACTTGCAAATTTCTACACACTCTTAAAACCTTTCAAGTGGCCTGGCTATGTCATTATCATTAATGCCTTATCCAGGGTTCCTACTTCTGGCTAAAGATTCTGGGATCTGCTTCCTTTACAGATAATAGAAATAAAAGTCCAGACCACACAAGTCTCTATATATACTATTCACACTATACAAGTCCTCATCAAGATATTACACATCCCTTTTGGAGTTCTAGACATTTTGATAGCTACCAAGTCACTCATTTAACTTATTATACCAGAGGCTGGGCTTTTAAATAAGACATTCAATGGAAATTTTTACCTCCCTTACCACATTGCTGTAGCTTCAGGCTATAGGCTTCATCGAGCTCCATAATGGCTTAATTAAACAAATTCAGTCAATGAAATGGAACATGGCACTTTTAAATCTTCAGTCAAACATCAGGGGTTGATTTTATAAATTGTCTGAGTCTTTTTTTGAGGTTGGACTATTTACAGTTTTCAAGATCTGTCACAGGTCTTCCCTTCGGCCCCTGAGCAGCTGATAAGCAAAACTGGGGGCTTCTTTTGGTTCTGGTGGAAAGTTTCAACCACAGAAGCCATGGCCCATATGAGGGAACCCTTACTCCATCCCCACCCCATACAAAACATAACATCCTAAGCCAGGCTCTCAAGCTATTTTCAGACTGCTTGGGGGCCTTCCCTGCTCTCCCAGAAAGCTCCATCATGTGAGCAGTAAATCTTTTCTTATCCTGTTAATGTGTGTGTGGCATCAGTAGTCTTGGAACCTGAACCAAATAATGGGGTGAGGGGGTGATTGCCTCTGCAGGATGACCAATTAACTTCTGCAGGGTGACCAATAGCCTCCTAATATCATATGCGAAGGAAATCTTTAAGGTTATGGTCCATTTCTGGTTCCAATTCTAAACTTCTATGGACCATGTGCGAATGGGAGCTTAAATCATGCTCTAAAAATCCACATACAACCCTCTCAAGCAGTGATGGAAAACCTTTTGAGCTCGGCGTGTCAGCATTTTGAAAAACCCTAACTTAACTCTGGTGCCGTGTCACATATAGAAATTTTTTGATATTTGCAACCATAGTAAAACAAAGACTTATATTTTTTACATTTATTTTATATATTTAAATGACATTTAACAAAGAAAAGTCAACCAAAAAAAAGAGTTTGCGTGTCACCTCTGACATGCGTGTAATAAGTTCGCCATCACTGCTCTAAAGTAAGGTAGGAGATAGTATTCTAACATTAGGAATTAAGGCTGATTTGCCCAGATCTAATAGGTAGTATGTGGTAGGTCCAGGTTTAATATCAAGTTCTTCTAAATGCAACTGAAGTATACTTTCGAGGGGACTACACTGTATAGATTTACTCATGCAGAGAATTGAGCTGAAATATTTGTGGGAATCTACGTAAAGAAAGTTATAATGATCCCTCAGCCTCTCCCACAATACCACAGTGCCCCAAAAAGTGTGAAGTACAAATACAGAAGCAGGGTAAAATTAAAGCAACAAAAGCATTTTAGAATGTGCAGGGATAATTTTGTTTTTAAGGGAAATCAGGATTAATTCTATGACTTAAATGATGCAAAATAAAAATTTTAAAGGACTTTGCTAGCAATAGTGAAGTTTTCCACTGAGAAGTTAGAAACTATGATGCATTGATCAAAATTATGCATTCATTTATCCAGATGAGAGATAAACATCAATTGGCTGCCTTCTGCACATCCTCTACTGGGGATCAAGCCCACAACCATTTTGAGGTTCTTGCAAACTGGGTCCCGCTATGAAGACACAGATAGCAGCAGAGCCTAGAAAACCAAAACAATTATTTGTCACCATGACATCATGCCATGAATTCTCACATAAACAATACTTAAGTCAGGATTCCAATTACTTGCGAAGAGATAAATTTACCATCTTGATAAGCTATGCTTTTGCAGATTTTCTTTTAATCAGACAAAGCAGATTTTGTAGAGAAGAAATATTTTATGTCTTTACTGTACACAATCTTGTTTACAATTTCATCTGCAATATACTAATTCTTTATTTCATTTTATTGCACTCTATAAATAAGGCCTTAAATATTTAAGTGCAACAATAGCTAGAAATGTAGTTAATATTCACCATATGGGTGCCAACTCATTCCTCTTCTTGTCAGCATTGGATTAAACACCAAAGTAATGTATTATTTATAGCCTGAGGGAAAATCTTGTATGTACTGCTGTACTTTTAGCAATGTTTCTATTAACCAACTAGGCTCTCTGTGGGATGATATTGCATACAAACGCAACACCATCACACCTCCCCTGACACCACCTTTTTAAATAAATTGAGACCATATGAAAGAAAAAAAAACAAATATGTTCTAGGGAAAACTTTACAGTTTTTTCAAGAACCTAGGGATTGATTTCACTGTGTCTAGCATTAATTCAGAGATCATTCAATAAAAAGCTTTTTGTTTCTAGGAATTTTCAGTTATATAGAGTTAATTTACAGTAAATCCTTTTAACTCATTATTACCAAGACTAGTAAATGCACAGTATATGATTTATATTAACCCTCCAAGTTAGTACGAGAAGTATATGATTTGTGGGTTAATAAAAGCATACCCACTGATGTTCAATGTCTTTGCATACTTCCAGAAATAATTACAAGCATAGGAACCAAATAGTGCCTTATAATTTCTAGGGACCTAAGGACCCATCACCATGAACAGCTTCCAGGAAACCCTGTGAACGATGAAGGATTCTGCATCACATTGCTAAGCAGCTGTCAGAAGTGCTCCTGGTGACTGGAGAGCCATCAGCAAATTCGCAAAGCTCCTTCTAGTTTTTCTTCTGCTCTTTAGTTCTGTACTCTTTATGCCCTGAACTTCCTATTTTTGTCCCTAATTTCTCCTCTCTACATTCCATTCCCCCTCCCCTCCCCCCAAGGCTACTCTATGAATATTTCCAGTCTAGCATGCCACACCAAGTTTATTTCTATCCATACCACTACTCCTTTGATCAAATTCACATTTCCATAAATGTGCTGTATTACTACCGTAATTATACAAAGCTGTATTGGGTATCTATCTACTCCCAGGTGCTAAATACTCTGCCTGGTGCAAATCTACAAACAAAGAATCAGACAAATCACACAGTTTAAGAGCTGATCAATGTTATTAAACATACTAGGGGCCCGGTGCACGAAATTCGTGCACTGGGTGTGTGTGGGGGGAGTGTCCCTCAGCCCAGCCTGCCCCCTCTCACATACTGGGAGCCCTCAGGCGTTGACCCCCATCACCCTCCAATCGCAGGATCGGCCCCTTGCCCAGGCCTGACACCTCTGGCTGAGGCGTCCGGCTCGGGCAGCGGGGACCCACAGCTGCAGCGGCCCCGCGATCGTGGGCTTCGCTTTAGGCCCAGGCAAGGGACCCCTAGCTTCTGGGACTGCCAGCTTCAACCGTGCCCAGCTCCCATCGCTGGCTCCACCCCTACTTCCTACTATCACTGGCCAGGGCGGCAAAGGCACCTGATTCTCTGATCATGGCTGGGGGGCAGGGCAAAGGCGGCCCCAGGGCCGCCTTTGCCCTGCCCCCCAGCTCTTAGCTCCCCCCTGGGTTTCCGATCACTGTCAGTGGCAGGGGGCTTCTTCCTGCTTTCCCTTTCGCCTCCCTGCATTGTGCCTACATATGCAAATTAACCGCCATCTTGTTGGCAGTTAACTGCCAATCTTAGTTGGCAGTTAACTGCCAATCTTAGTTGGCAGTTAATTTGCATACAGCCCTGATTAGCCAATGAAAAGGGTATCGTCGTACGCCAATTACCATTTTTCTCTTTTATTAGTGTTGATAACTGAACAAATGTTCTTGCTTATTTGCTGTGTTCATACATTCATAATGGAGATGTCAGGCCCCTATGCACAGAAATAAAGGAGTTAGGTTATTTTATTGAATTAACTCACCCAAATGAAATTTTGTCAAACTAAATAAATATTTGATTAAATAGGCAGTGTCTTTAAAATTTAATATTTTTGTTCAGTTATCCACTTACATATTTATTAAGTTCACCATGGTCAACACTGTAGTTCCCTTACTAACACTTACTAATGAGGAAACTGCTTTGTATTCTATAATAAAAATGCTAACGGTGTGAGTTTGTTTTACTTGCATAGGCATGTTACTTTAAAATTTTATTTATCCAAAGCAATGGTTTCTCAATAAATATATTTTGCTTTAAAACTTCCCAAAGTGTTTTTTCCCAGTACAGATACCCAATACAATCCTGACAAAAATGAAAAAAAAAAAAAAAGCACATCTATTTCTGATAGACATTTAAAATAATGATTATTTTTTCTGTTAAATAATATCTGGTCCACTATCACTAAATTATAACTTACAATTATTTTCTAGTCTGGTTGAGAAGATGATGACATTGCATGAAATTTCCCTCACGTGGTCTCCTTTATCACATACTAATTTCTTAGATTTGGGTTCACTCTAGGTATATTCTCTGCTTATGAATCCATGGCAACAATACTAGTTGAAAGTATAATGAAACCAGAAACACTAATATAAAAGAGTTATAATAAAATTCAAAAGTATTCTGAATTTGGAATATAAAGTTGCTGAAGTATTTGTTTTCATGTGCTTTTTAGGTGTTCTATAGACAGCTTTGAATATACAGCATTTTCTTCTGATGATTGAAATAAAACTACTTGTTTTTCCAGGAGTCTTCCAGTTAACTAAAAATAAGATTTGATGTATTCAGTCCTACAAGGAATATTTATTTGTGTACCCACTAGCACTAGAAACTGTTCTAGGTTTAGGGGAATATACCTGTGAATGAAACAGGGAAAACATCTACTTGCCTGCAACATTTATTTCTAGGATGGAAAAAGGACATAACATATTTAATCTAAATATTATGTAATCCACTTAGTGGGAGGTGCTATGAGAACATGATACAGAAAAAGGGAGATAGATAGTATCTGGGGGAAGGTTAGCAATTTTTAAATAGAATTTTCAGGCAAAATCTTATAAGCAAAGAAGTAGGAGGTGAGACACCCAGTGGATATGGGATGAGAATACAATAAAATTAGATTGAATCAGGATCTGCATCTGTCATGCTTATTCATAGATTTATACAATTCAGCACAGATCCTGAAATATGTTACACACATATTCAAAAATATTTACTGAATTACAAATAAAAGAATGCATGAAAGATGAAAGAAGCAAAATGTCAATAGTACATTTAATATAAACTTATATACCTAAAATACATTTTAATTAAATTTTTGGGATAGCAATCCTATATAATAAAAGAGAAACATAGTAATTGGCATACGACCGCTACCCTTCCCATTGGCTAATCAGGGCATTATGCAAATTAACTGTCAGCCAAGATGGCAGCCAGAAGCCAGGCAGCTTGAAACTAACATGAGGCTTGCTTGCTTCAGTGACAGAGGACTCCAACGTTCCCCGCCTGCCGCTGCAGGCCTCTGAGCTGGCAGTTTGAAACATAGTTACAAAAATAGAAGCTAAACAAAACCCCAGAAACCAGCTTTCAGCTAACCGGGATCCCAGACCTGGAGTTGAAACAGAGTTTCAATTGTAGAACCTAAACAAACCAGATACCTGCTTTCAGGAGCAGAGGCCTAAGAGCTGGACCCTCAGAGCTAAAGCTGGCTCAGAATAAAAAAAGAAAAACAGAAAAAAAGGAGCAGTTGGGAGCTTCAGCCCCAGCCTGAAAACAGCCCTCAGCCCCTCACCCAGACTGGCCAGGCACCCCAGTGGGGACCCCAACCCTGAAGGGTGTGTGACCAGCTGCAAACAGCCATCATCCCCTCATCCAGGCTGGCCAGGCACCCCCGTGAGGACCCCCACCCTGATCCGGGACACCCTTCAGGGCAAACCAGCCAGCCCCCACCCATGCACCAGGCCTCTATCCTACATAGTAAAAGGGTAATATGCCTCCTAGCACCGGGATCAGCGGAGCCGCGAGGTCTCCCGGCACCGGGATCAGCATGATAGGGGGCAGCGCCCAAACCACCTGATCGCCCTGCAGCTCTGTGCGTGACAGGGGGCGGGGCCACAACCTCTCTATCAGCTCAGCTCTGTTCCTGACAGGGGAAGGCGCCCCAACCCCCTGATCGGCCCTGCTCTGTGCCTGATAGGGGGGAGCTCCCCAACCTCCTGATTGCCCTGTGGCTCTGTGAGTGACAGGGTGCGGCACTCCAACCCCCGACCCCACGGGCCCTGCTCTGTATGTGATGGGGTAGAGCCATAACCTCCCCATCGGCCCTGCCCTGAGTGTGACATTGGCGGCGCCCCAACCCCCTGATAGGCCCTGCTCTGTGTGTGACAGGGGGAGCTCCCCAACCCCCTGATTGGCCCTGCTCTGTGCGTGACAGGGGGTGGCGCTGCAACCTCCTCATCGACCCTGCCTTGAGTGTGACAGGGGGCGGTGCCCCAACCCCCCAATCGGCCCTACCTTGAGTGTGACTGAGGGTGGCATCGCAACCTCCCAATCCGCCCTGCTCTGTGCATGACAGGGGGCAGCGCCCCAATTCCCCAATAGGCCCTGCTCTGAGCCCGACCAGGGGCTGCACCTAGGGATTAGGCCTGCCCTCTGCCACCCTGGAGCAGGCCTAAGCCAGCAGGGCGTTATCTCCCGAGGGGTCCCAGATTGTGAGAGGGCACAGGCCGGGCTGAGGGATCCCCCCTCCCCCCGGAGTGCACAAATTTTTGTGCACCGGGCCTCTAGTCTATAATAATAAAAGCATAATATGCAAATTAGACCAGACAGCCAAATGACCTTTCGAATGAAGTTGGAGCTGTGAGGACCAAGGCCAGCTGCTGCAGCTGCAAGGCCCAAGCGCGATGCATGAAATTCATAGCCCGATGCATGAAATTCCTGCATCAGGCCTCTAGTTGTTTATAAGACTATATAGGCTTCAAGTGCACATTTCTGTGATACATCATCTGTATATTGCATTGTGTGCCCACCACCCAAGTCAAATCTTCTGTCACCATATATACCCATTTACACTTCACTACATTTTAATCTAATATATACCTAATATAATTTAATACATTTAATATATAGTATATAACTTATACCACACGTACCTAATGTACATTTAATAAACCTAAAATACTTTTTCACCATCCAAGTTTCTTGTTTGCAAGCCACAGAAATCAACTGAGTATTTTGTCTCATGGCACCTGCATGGATTATATAATCCATGTCTGCTTAAAATACCTAGTGTAGTTTGTTTTTTCTTACAGGACACTGACTGGCATACTGGTACTGAAAGGCCAATCAATGCATAGGGGTGTCCACATAAGCCTTGGGGATAAATGGTGATTGAAGGAGACTTGACTTGGGGTGGTGGACACAATACTGATGAGGTATTATAGAACCGAACACCTGAAACCTATAAACTTTTATTAACCAATTTCACCCCCAATAAATTCAATAAAAAAGAAAATATTTTTGTAATAAAGAATAGGTCATTATTGTTATTACCAAAGAGGATATGGAATTTATCCCAAAACATAGGCATCAGTGCTGTAAATACTCCATCACAAACTGTGGACTTCATATAGCATAGCGATTTTACCCACACAAATTTAGTGGATCTGGACCCAGTTGGTTATAAGGGCCAAGTGACCAAGTTCTCTGACTTGCACCTTGGGCCATTTAAATAATTGTTTTCTAAGCCTTAAGTAGGTCAGACCTTTACAACCAAACATTGCAGACATTCCCCTTGAATTCAATGAGATTCTTGAATAATTGTTTCTATCTTCTTAAAAAAAAATATTCTTTTAAATTTTCACCCAAGGATATTTTTCCATTGATTTTTAGAGAGAGTGAAAGGGAGGAGGAGAGACAGAGAGAGACAGAGAGGGACAGAGAGAGAGAGAGAGAGAGAGATACATGGATTGGTTGCCTCCTGCATGCATTAGGGCCAAAATGGAGCCTGAGGTACAAGCCCTTGACTAGAATTGAACCTGGAACCCTTCAGTCTGTGGGCTGACGCTCTATCCACTGAGCCAAAACTGGTAGGGCTGTTTCTCTTTTTTTGTAGTAGGATAGTCAGAGTAAAAAATGTAGAACTGTGGTTTTTACCTTGATTGGGCAATCACTGTAGTCTCCAATTTGTAGCAGGCTGAAGAATTTTCTTGGGGTGTATCTCCATGATCTGTCATGTATGTGCCCAACCAAGGCAGCTGAAATGCTTCATAGTTTTTGTCTGTCAGGTCCCATAAACAAGATGTCATTTATGAAGGGGAATCTGTGATGTCCTGGTAAGACAAGCAATATCTCTCCCTATTAACACATGGTGAGTGATATAAACTCACAGGGCAAACGAGTGCTGTGACCTATGTTTGATTGCTTTCTGTGTTCTCTGTTTATTGGTGTAGAGAAAACACTTGCCAAAACAAGTAGCACATCGAGTATTAGAAACAGCATTTAGTTGTTTCAGTAAAGAGATAACAAGAAATTTTCTAAAACGAGGTAGTTGCAAGGTTTGAGATCTCAACTTCAGTTGGGAATTGAACATTTTGCTTTGCTTTCTTAATTGTCCATCGGTATCACACCCACCAGTGTTTTACATGTCCATGTGCCATAGGTGTGGCATAGTCATGATTACATTGATTCAATAAGACTTGCCTTTTATCAGAACATTATTTCAGTTGACATTTATTAAATGCTTGAAAACTGCCTGCCAGGTTTTTCAAAATTCGCTGAAGTTTCAGTATTTGCTTTCTGCATCAACCCTAGCTCTTCTAGTACAAATCCTAAACTGGTCACAAGTCTTGCTTCCAGGTGATTATAATGAAACTCTAGTAAACTTAATCATAAGTGAAATTAATTGATAGAGAATTTGATTGCTCCAAATATGGAAATGATTGTGAAAAAGTGCCAATTAGCCACCCCAGAACACTGCTGTTGTCCAACTTGACCCTCGCTGCCTGCTTCCCTGGGACACCTATGTCTGGACCTGTTCCACTCTCCTGCTGGGTTTCATTTCACTTGGACATTTCATACTAGGCCATTAGGCTCCCCACTCTGTTAATTCTGAAATCAAAAAATATCCAAATGTCATAGAGCTTTTGCTTTATTTACTCAGGATTCAAAGTCTTCAGGGGTGGGAGGGAGGGAGATGTGACTGGTGAACTGAGATTTCATGCTGCCAAAGGGAACAGAAGGAATTACCTACTTTTCCACCTTCCACAGCAGATGGCTTTGCTGGCTTCGCCCTATCTTGAGATTTCCCCAAATCAAAGGAGTTGCCAAAATGTTCATTGAACTTTCTAAATCAAATGTGAAAAATATATGAGGTAACAAAATCAAGTAGAAAAGAGCTCAAATCTTGAGAGCCAATGTTATCATTTTAATGGATTTTATGATTTTGTTTTCTTTAGTTTTTACATGACAGTTATTCAAGTTTACTCTTTTTAATGGCATGGG
Source organism: Myotis daubentonii (assembly GCF_963259705.1). Taxonomy (NCBI): domain Eukaryota; kingdom Metazoa; phylum Chordata; class Mammalia; order Chiroptera; family Vespertilionidae; genus Myotis; species Myotis daubentonii. The sequence goes on along the minus strand of NC_081843.1, from coordinate 98,671,230 downwards.
CCCACACATTTAAAAACTTTTTGAACAAAAGTTATATTTTTCTTGAAATTTGAGAAATATTTAGTTTATATAAAGATGGCCTTAAAAATAACCAAGTAGCTCTGATTGGTTTGGCTCAGTGGCTAGAGCGTCGGCCTGCGGACTGAAGGATCCCAGGTTCAAATCCGATCAAGGGCATATACCTTGGTTGCGGGCACATCCCCAGTAGGAGGTGTGCAGGAGGCAGCTGATTGATGTTTCTCTTATTGATGTTTCTAACTATCTATGCCTCTCCTTCTCTGTAAAAAATCAATAAGATATATTTTTTAAAAAACCCACAAAAAACGAATCAATAACTAAGTAGAAGAAAACCTAGATTATTGCCTATAGGATCCAATAAGGCCTTTGTGTAACCAATAATGTATATCTGATAACAGACAATGCCAACAGCAAAAATGAGCTAATGACAATATTTAATATAAACTGAGTTCTTATATATGCAGTACAGGCAGGGTCTCATACATTATGCCTATAGTCCTCTCTAGAACTCCACAAGGTGTGATGTTGCAATTTTTACTTATTATGTTTCAAAAAGCAAAAAACTAAACATTAATGATAAATATTTTAGTACAAAGGAAATTATTTTATATCTCTTAAGTGTTGTGATAAGATCTGCATATCCAGTTGAAAAAAAAAGTTTACCATGTTTGCCTTTAATTTCTCTAACTTTGCTCAACATAATAAAATTCATCTGAAACACAGGAATAATTTTGCAAAAGATTAAAAAAAAAACTATGTATGTCTGGTGTTTGGAGCATTCTCCATACACAAAATTATCATAATAATCAGAGGAACATTAAAACCTAAATATTGTTTTTTATAATGGCATTCTTAAAAATGTTTTGAATGATGAGATAAAAATCAAACTTGTTTCTCATAAATATATCAATCATAATATTAGTACAGCCATCAAGTTAGCTTAACAGAATTTTTTAAAATATATTTTATTGATTTTTTATAGAGCGGGAGGGAGAGGGGTAGAGAGTTAGAAACATTGATGAGAGAGAAACATCGATCAGCTTCCTCCTGCACACTCCCTACTGGGGATGTGCCTGCAACCAAGGTACATGCCCTTGACCAGAATTGAACCTGGGACCCTTGAGTCTGCAGGCTGACGCTCTATCCACTGAGCCAAACCGGTTAGGGCAGTTTAACAGAATTTTGATTCAACATGAACACGATACTTTACAAAATGACCAAAATCAACTAAAAATTCAAATAACTCTTAGAACAGACATCTAGAAAAAAGAAAAGAATGATGGTTTATAAATATGCATGAGCAAAAGATTAGTTATTTAGACATTCATCAAAATATTTCTTGAGTGCTTATTTTCTGTGAGACACTAATCTGTGTACTGGAGTTGAGGAGCTAAAATTCAGGCAGAGATAATCTCTGACCTCAGAGAGTTTATAATGTTTGGCAGAGAAAAGAAAACACTTGAGTAAACAAAGTTATAAAAAAAATTTTCACCATGTTATAAATACCAGGACATAAATTAAAACTGGATAGAGCAAGGAAAGCAATATAAGAAAATATGTGATGAGAAGTAGCCAGCCATGAGAAGATTTAGGGATAAGGGATTGCATTCTAGGAAATGGAAATGAGGTGACTTACAGGTGTGAACTTTCTTCTCATACTAAGCATAGCAAGATGACCAGTATGGCTGGATGTCATGAATGAGGGAGAACACTAGAAGACATCAATTGTTATGATGTTATCACATTTTGCTTACCTTACATACCCCCCAAGAATCTGGAAATGATTACTTATTGGATGGAAATTTCAAATACTTCCATCTGCATGTTGACAAAGAATATCTAATTAATATCTACACTAATAAAAGAGTAATATGCTAATTAGGGGGACATCTTCCGGACATCCATCTGGACAAAGCCACAGTGGCTGTGAGGCTTGGGGCTCAGGCCTCACAGCCACTGCAACTGTCAGTGGCAGCAGCAGCGGGGTGATGGGGGCGGTGCCTTCCCCAATCAGCCCAGTCACTTCCTGCAGAGGACATCCCCTGAGAGCTCTCAGGGTGTGAGAGGAGGCAGGCGGTACTGAGGGACCCCCTAGTACACAAATTTCCATGCACTGGGCCTCTAGTCTAGTGATAAAATAATAAACATTTCTCAAGCTTCAAAGTACATGATAATTGAACATTCTACAATACTGAAATCTCTGAGCAAACACAATGGCCCTTAGTATCAAGGTGTTCCTTGAAGTATTTGCCTAGACCAGTGGTCGGCAAACTGCGGCTTGGCAAACCGTGGCTTGCAAGCCACATGCAGCTCTTCAGCCCCTTGAGTGTGGCTCTTCTACAAAATACCGACTTCTGCGCATGGGCCATGAAGTTTCAATCGAACTGTATGTGCGCGCCCGCAAGTGGTATTTTGTGGAAGAGCCACACTCAAGGGGCCAAAGAACCGCATGTGGCTCGCGAGCCATGGTTTGCTGACCATGGGCCTAGACAAATATTGAGGACAATCCTCTTGAACTAGATCAAGCCATAGATCCTTTATAAAATGGCCTCTCTGTCTTCATTGTGGGAAATGGAGTATTTATTCCAACTATGCCCTCTCTTATTCTCCCTCCTATATCACATCTATGTGAGATATAAATTTCAGTTTAAGGAGATGAAAAAAGGAAAGATGTTTATCCCATCTGCACACTGTGCTAAGGAATGCAAATGTCTTTTAATTCAGGAAAGTTATTTCACTCCAAAATTCCTCACACAATAGAAAATATATTTTATTGAAATCTTCTACTCAGTAATATGTGTGCTCTTTCTACTTTTTTAAAATAATATTTTAACATGACAGAAATATAAAAGCTAATTATACAAAAAGAAAAGAATTTGATCCTTTTAAAGGCACAGGTAACTATGAAAAGAAAAACAAAGCTTTTAAAGGTCAGGAAGACAGCCATCTGCTTAATACCCTGGCCATCTGTGAAAGATAATTCAAGGCCAGTTAAAAGCTCAGAAGGCCCCAACTACCACCAACGAGGTGTCATTTATGTTAGTCTGTACCTGAACTTAAGGTATAAGGCACAGACCGCATGAATATTAATATCACTCATTTCTATGCTTAAATCAATTTAAATTTGTCTTGTTAATTATAGATAGTATCCAGTTTCTCATAATTAAATTACTATAGAGACCTTAAAGTTAACTGGAAAAAGTACATTAGATTTGCACACTCATTATGATTGGAAAACAATGTTCTACTCTCTCATATTTTTTTTTTTTATGAAACTGGATGTTTACAAGAGTATACATTCTAGTTTCATGTAGTACTATATTTAAATTTTTATTTTTAAAAATGTACAAGATATATTAAAAATCTTTTAAAAGGAAAATTGAGTCAATTAACCCGCCAAATAATAAAGTAAATCCCTCCCCCCAAAATTATTCCCTCTTAGTATAGTTTCCCAGGAAAAATTAAAATAACTATATAAGAGGGTATGGGGGGATAAATGGTGACGAAGGAGATTTGACTTGGGGTAGTGAACACATTATACGGTATACAGAAGGTATATTTCTTTCGTTTTTAAAAAGCAACTTTAGGCATTATCTTTTTTCAAAGAGTAAAAGTAAAGTTTACTGGTGAAATGTTTGTCATACGTATTTCATGAAGGAGAGTATATATATTTGTGTAATGTGTACACACACATACACATACAAATTTGTATATCTACACATACACACATACATTTATAATATGGAAAATGAGAAATAAAGCAATGTCTTTGTAAGGAAAGGTATTAAGAAAATAAAGCTATTGTCCTTGGAGTATGAAGAAGTAGTGAAGTTGCTATTTGCGAGAAAGTTTATGTTAAGTAGAAAAATGAGATGCATCTGTGAATGCACAGGCCTATATTTATTTATATTTTTGCATTATTCCAAAAGCTTTATGAGTTTGATGAAAAAATATAGTATAGGCATACTGTGAATTATTATATCAAAGATCTTTGGAAAAAAATAAATAAGAGCTGACAAAGCATGTTTATGACCTAGAAAAGACACTGCCACAGGTGATTAAGACTTATAAGTAAGACCAGCTCCTGCCTGTAATTTGAAACTTGCTTGAGCATCAGATACCTTTTATGTGTGTAGAATAACCAGGGAAGTAATTGGGTCTACTTATAGCAAAAGCAAGGTCAGCATTTTGAGAGTATTTTTTTTCCCCTTTCCCTAACTGATGTACATTTTGTCTCTACTCAGCTGAGACAAATGAAAAAGAGGCAGGGGTTTGACTCAGCATTTGTGCTCAGACTCATTAGTGCTATGTACTGAAGAGGGGCAGCGGGGGCGGGGGGGGGGGGGGGGAATCCAAACCCTTTTCCCTCTACTCTCTGCTTAAATATGCAAATGATGTAACCGCAAACATTTCCAAAAGATGTTAAAGTAAACCAAAAAGATGTGGCATTTATTAAGTTAAATGCTTCCTGACACTGATGCAGTGCTTTATATAACAAGATGTTTTATTTCTCTTACTATGCAGGTAATATTTGGGGGAATTTTGGATTACCGAGGGAGCATTTTAGAAAATACTACTCCTGGATGTGCCCTCTGAGATTAGTTTTTAATTGGCTTGTTATAGAGACTGGCATTGAAATTTCCAGGAGCTGCCAATGCATTTACAATGGGTAGCCAAGGATGAGAACCGCTGTTTTAACATATCGCCCCAGTGCTCTGATTTAATTTTGGAAGTTATTAATTTCCTTAAGCCACTAGGGCATTTGAGTCAGCTGCAGATTACCTAAACCCACAGGCCTAATCTCTGATAATGAATAAGTAAAAGATTATTTGCTTTTGGATTTTGAATTTGAGCTTCCTATTCAAAGACACACTAAAGAGCCCTGGGTAAAAGCAATCATAGGATCGATTTAACTTCCATTCTTGATTTAGCCCTACTGTCAGCAGTTTAAAACCCAATTTGGTGACAAAGAGAGATAGGAAACTATGGATCATCTATAGAAGTGTTATTGGGGCAAGCCTGAGTTAGCATACTTAGTACCTGTTGGGTGCCACTTTCCTCCCCAATTATGGGTAAAAGGAAACTAGGGGAGAAGAATCACAATTTTACCCCCTATGCAGAGGTACAATTCCTCTCTCTATTTCCCCTATATACCTCAGTCTGAGAACTGGCTCCAAAGAAAGTGTTTCAAAGAACCTCAAATTCTGGGAATTATAGAAGTCAAAATAGTATCCATAGCATGCACTGAGAGACGGCTAAAATGACCATGGTTTTTACTTTTAAAATATGAGAAAGGCTTAGAAAAAAAAGATGATAATATCTTTCTCTAAACATAATGCAAATGATTACAATGGCTAACATTTAAAAATATTTCTATTTGATTAATATACAAATACAATGCAGAGAACACCCACATCTACACGTAAGGAGCTGTTTCTCCCTTCCTCCCCGGCCAGTGTTTCACTGTGGACAGCCACTCATAACAATATGACAGTACACTGGCCACCATGTGCTCAGAATTTCCTCTGTGGGTTGACAGTGAGCATTGAGGCATGTGTTAGCAGGCTATTGCTTTATTCCAGACCAGTGATGGCGAACCTATGACACGCGTGTCAGAGGTGACACGCGAACTCATTTTTTTGGTTGATTTTTCTTTGTTAAATGGCATTTAAATATATAAAATAAATATCAAAAATATAAGTCTTTGTTTTACTATGGTTGCAAATACCAAAAATTTCTATATGTGACACGGCACCAGAGTTAAGTTAGGGTTTTTCAAAATGCTGACACGCTGAGCTCAAAAGCTTCGCCATCACTGTTCTAGACATTGCTAATTCTGAGGCCCCCTCTTGCCTAATTTTCAAGTTTCTTTACTAGATAATAAGGTCTCTCTCTCTCTTTTTTTTTTTAAAGAAAAAACACCTTTATTGTTGAAAGTATTACAGATGACCCCTTTTTTTAGCCCATTGATCCCCTCCGGTAGGCACCCCCCCCAGGCCTTCACCTCCCTATTGTTTGTGTCAATGAGTTATGCATATATGCATATAAATTCTTTGGTTAATCTCTGACCACTACCTGCTCCCTGTGTTCCCTCTGAGATTGGTCACTCTGCTCCATGCTTCTATGACCCTGGATCTATTTTGTTCATCAGTTTATTTTTGTTCATTAAATTCCACATATGAGTGAGATCATGTAATACTTGTCTTTCTCTGACTGGCCTATTTCACTTAGCATAGTACTCTCCAGGTCCCTCCATGCTGTCCCAAAGGGTAAGAGATTCTTCTCGTTACAGCCACATAGTATTTCACTGTGCATATGTGCCACAGCCTTTTTATACACTCATCTACTGATGGACACTTGCATTTCCAGATCTTAGCTATTGTAAGTAGCACTGCTGTGAACATAGGGGTGTAAATATTCTTTCTGATTGGTGTTTCTGGATTCTTAAGATATATTCCTAGTAGTGGGGTCACTGGGTCAAATGGCAGCTCCATTTTAAGTATTTTTGGGAAGCTCCATACTGTTTTCCATAGTGGCACCAGAAGTGTATTAGGGTTCCCTTTTCTACACATCCTCCCCAGCACTTGTCATTTGTTGATTTGTTGATGGTAGCCATTCTGGCAGGTGTGAGGTGATACCTCATTGTCATGTTAGTCATTCTCCTATGCCAATTATATAGCTGGGATTTTATTTGCAGCCCATAGTTTCCTGATCACTATCCTATCTAATAAAAGAGAAAAATGGTAATTGGCGTACGACGATACCTTTTCATTGGCTAATCAGGGCTATATGCAAATTAACTGCCAACTATGATTGGCAGTTAACTGCCAACTAAGATTGGCAGTTAACTGCCAACAAGATGGCGGTTAATTTGCATATGTAGGCACAATGCAGGGAGGCAAAAGGGAAAGCAGGAATAAGCCCCCTGCCACTGACAGTGATCAGAAACCAGGCGCCTTTGCCGCCCTGGCCAGTGATAGCAGGAAGTAGGGGTGGAGCCAGCGATGGGAGCTGGGCACGGTCAAAGCTGGCAGTTCCAGGAGCTAGGGGTCCCTTGCCTGGGCCTAAAGCGAAGCCCACGATCGCGGGGCCGCTGCCACTGCGGGTCCCCGCTGCCCGGGCCGGACGCCTAGGCCAGAGGCGTTAGGCCTGGGCAGGGGTGGAGCCTGCAACCGCAGGGAGCTGGGGGTCCCCTGCCCAGCCCTGACACCTCTGCCAGAGGCCTCAGGCCTGATCAAGGGGCCGACCCGGTGATTGGTGATTGGAGGGTGATGAGGGTCAACTCCTCTGGCCGAGGCATCAGGCCTGGGTGGGGGGCGGAGCCGGGGATTGGGGGGATATGATGGTCCCCTTGCCCAGGCCTGAAGCCTGGGTCAGAGGCATCAGGCTTGGGCGGGGGGTGGAGCAAGCGATCAGAGGGAGATGGGGGTCCCCTGCCCAGGCATGATTCCTGGGCCAGAGGCCTCAGGCCTGGGCAGGGGCCAGAGCCAGTGATCAGGGGGAGATGGGGATCCCCTGTCCAAGCCTGACACCTCTGGTGGAGGCGTCAGGCCTGGGCAAGGGGCCGATCAGGCGATCTGAGGGTGCCGAGGCGTAGACCTGGGCAAGGGGCCGATCCTGCGATTGGAGGGTGATGGGGGTCAACGCCTGAGGGCTCCCAGTATGTGAGAGGGGGCAGGCTGGGCTGAGGGACACTCCCCCCCACATACACCCAGTGCACGAATTTCGTGCACCGGGCCCCTAGTAGTATTATAAATGCATCATGACATTTAATACTGTATTTGTAAGAATGATATAGAATATAAGAAAGAAGATCATGGCTTTGTCACTTAACTAGCTGTAATCCTTTTAAGCAAGACATTTAATTATTTCCAAATCTCTCAAATAGGAACTATATCAGCACTTTCCTCGTGGTGTTATTATGAGAGTTGATGGAATTCTGCACATAATTCATAAGGATTGCAATAAAAAGATATAAAAACATTAGTAATTTTATTATTCACAGATCTAGTAGTTCAGTAATATATTCTTGATTTCACACATGAGGAAACAAGCTCAGATGTTAAAATAGCACCTGATATAATAATGTAAAAGTGTTTAGAAATTGAGAACTTACTTGGCGAGTACAACTCCTAAGTCTGTACTTTTTGGTTTGCTTGTTTATAATGTGAAGTAAAGTGTGAATGCAGATACACAGACATAACCACATATAAAGTACAAATTATATCTACAGTCATTTACCCAGATAAGTATACACCAACAACTCCTCAAGGTAGCATGAACACACCCATACAGCCTCTCCCTATAGATAGAATGTTTCTAGGACCCCAAAATAGTCCTTATGTAGCTCCTGTAACAAAAACTCCCTTGGCATAAACTCCATTCCTGAGTCATTCTTGTTGTTGAACTTTACATATAAAATGGAAATCATAGAGTATTTATTGTTGTTTATTGCCGGGAGCCGGTCCATCCTTGCTGTTTCAAGGGACCTGGCATATATGGCATACGGTTCTTAATATGTTTGCTCACCTTCTTGGGACTGTGTTTTAACCAAGGTCACCTCTCTGAGAAAGGTTGAATCCCCAGGTAGGGATTTTCCCCTGAAGTTAGGGAGGGAATAAAACCCCTCAACTAAGTGCCAGGCGGGTAATTAATCCCTTTAACTACGAACAATCATGCTTAAACTACATAATCTTTTCTCCCTGGAATGGAGATAAGAAACGCCCTAACCTTTGTAATAGAGATTGATAGGATTGAATCAACTGGTATAAATACAGTTGTAACAAGACAGAAACACTCAGAACTTAGAACAGAATCAAGAAGACAGAACCTACACGGAGCCTAGAGACAGAAGAACTTCGCTGGAGAGAGCATGCCGGAGGATCCTGGAGAGGGACTGGCCTCGGAGCCTAGAGACAGAGCCTAGCGGGAGAACATGGCAAGGGATCCTGGACTGAACCTGACTACAGAGATTGGCAGGAGAACCTGACTGAACCTGGACACTGAACCTGACTGGAGAGCCTGGACAGAACCTGGCTGGAGAACCTAGCGAGGGAACATGGCTACAGAACCTCTCTGGAGATCCAGACCAGAACTTGGCTGGAGATCTGGGCTAGAGATCCTGGCTAGGCTGCTGATCAACTGAACGCTGTCTCCGTGTTATTCCTTCTTCGCCGACTCTGTCCACACCTTTGGGGACCCCTGGACCTGCTGGGGTTGGACCCCGGCAGTTTATCAAAATATTTTATAAGTTATAAAAATAAATATGGTATTTTTCTGACCCATGTAATGGTTCTTTACATTTTATAATTTTAAAATTGAAATATGTCTTAGAATGGATTGTTTGCCAAAATTTAAGTTACAAACTTACTTCACTGTTTCTTAATAATAAATAAAACAATGGCACAGCTTCAAATCAGTTGTGAAGGCAACTTGGGCTCACAGCCTGAGTCCTTGCCCCCTCAACCTGCATTCTGATGCATATGCTAATCTATAATTAAGCCCAAACCTCCTTCCAGCTTGTGCCCTAGCCTTGCAAAACCTGTTTCCATGAATGCTTATTTTACAGGGGCCATAAACCATGCACAGCCACCACAGGGGGTTTGACTGCTGGAGCCAGCATGGCCATTGGTCATAATCTCACTTCCCCCTTACAACCACCATAGGGGCTGCAAAGCCGGGGAAGAAGAAGACACAGAACTTGGTACCCTTTATAAGAGAGAGCCCGCTTCATTCAACACTCAGCTTTGGGAACCTATTCCCCTGAGCCATTCAGCACAGGTGCTCCTGCAAGAAAGTGCATTTTCTGAATCCTCTGAGTGCCTGGTTGTATGTCTTCCCAACGCCTGGAAATTTAACCGTAACACAGTGGCAACCTAGTTTTGATGAAATGTAATGCATGCATGAAATGTGCTTTATAGACAGTGAATACATGCATGAATATATATGTATACATACACATATACTTACATATGTTTGAGTCTTTATGGTATAAATTTAACTGAAGGGATTCACACACATCGATAACAGACAACAGAGGCATCTTCTTCTGAATTTATCAGAAGTCCTATTTTACAAGTGTGCTAAAATGATTAGGGTCAGATTTTTGGTGTAGTGATAGCGTTTGTTTTTACTCCAGGAAATGTTTTCTCTGGGTATCACTGGATGACTCTCTTTCAGAAAAAGAGTTATGCACATACAGAACATTGGGCAACATTTTGATTTTGAGCAAGAAGGAAAGGCTCATCTTTCTATTACTGTAAAATTTTTCATGTACAGAGAGATGACCATTAAATATTTGAGCCCAAATATAGTTTTTGGAGGTGGGAGGGTAATGTAATAAAAAAAAACACATAGAAAAGAAGACTAAATATTGAATAATAAACATTTAAAGAACAGGAAGAGTTAGCGAATGAGAAGAGCTAGTTGTAGTGTTTGAAGGAGAAGAAAGCTGTGCAATTCAAAAACAAAAGAAGAAAGAGGAGATTCTAATGAGGAATGTTAGTAACATGCTACATTTAACTGAAATTATTCTTAAATGATCTCTTCAATGAAAAATCCAATATAAATAATCAATATTTTTTTTTAAAATCAGGCACATGTCTATGATAGACTTCTACAAGTTATTTCTTTAAGAAAACAGAACTAATGTGCAGAATATGTAAAATCTATGCTAATAGCACTGACTCATGAACACTGTAGTTTTCTGGAACTAAAATTGACAGGTTGAAAAAGAAATATCAGCTTCAAGTTTCTCAAATATGTCATTTACTGTAGGGAGTAAAAGTAACCTCCAAATGCTTTAGACAAAAATCTTTAATACAGTAAAAGTTTAAATATGTCATTTATCTATTAGGCTGTCATACAACACTCCCACACACAATGAAATGCCTGCTATTTGACAGCTGGAGATGTGTGGGAAGATCGTTGCACTGTGAAGGCTAAAATAAATGCTCAAATATATTGCAGAGAGGGCATTTTAAGTTAGATTAAGTAATATGGAATTCATGTAAACAAACTACACATCTGACATTGTTTAGGAAAAACAATAATAGTATAGTTACTCTTAAGCAGTTTATTTGTTAGTGAAAGAAAAAACTAAGTCAGGATTAGAAAATAGCAACACAGTAGAAATTAATACAAATTAATACGCCCATAGCTAAAATTAAAATAAAAAAATATGATTTATTATTGGCAGAAGGATTATTTGATTTAGAAGCAAACAATTTAATTTGATATACATATATATATATATATGTATATTGATTTTATTCATAATAAAACACAAATTGTTTTTCCTGTGAATCATGTGTGATTCATTTCTAGCACAATTTTACAAGATGGTCTTACTGAGAAATATGCCTCTTATTAGAATGCTGATTATAGAGAGATTTAACCATTTCAAATTGTAGCCTCTTTGTTCAAAGTAGCAGTAAAAACCAATAGTGACACCATCATCCCAGTAACACCATTGAGAAGCTACACTTACTTAAGTTTGTAGTGACATGTGTCCACTACTAGGTATTTCCCATCCAGACTTGATAAATCCTGCCACAATTTTCAAGGAAAATTCTGTTATTGTCATTGAACAGATTGTAAAACTGAAACTCAAAATATTTAAATGATCTTCCCAAGGTCTCATAGTTGTAAAAAAGATGATTATGGAGTTTTGAGCCAGATATATCTCATGCATAGCCTATTGCCTTTCCACTTAAAATACTTATTTTTTCTGCTTAATGCATGTGTAAAGTGGTACAGATTTTGAACTGAAAATTTGTTTTAGGCCTAGCCATGAAATAATTTAGCCTTAAATATTTTGCCTATTTTCTTCAGGCCCGAGTTTGGGGTTTTTTTGCTTAAAAAATAACAAAGTTGATATAAGTTTCCCTCACTTGAATTTATCTTACCCTTTGCTATAAGCCCTAAATTTGACAAAATTTGCATTCTTCCAGTCAATAATTGTTTGAAATATCATGTGTGCTTTTTTATTGTTGTAGGTATTAATATTTGTAGTTGAAAAGAAGATCAAAAGCATGGAATTTTGGAGTCATTTTATTATTAACTAGAGGTCTGGTTCACGAAATTCATGCATGAGGAGTGTGTGTCTCTCAGCCCCGCCTGCACCTTCTGCAATTTGGGACCCGTACACCTTTTTCTTATCTAGCTAACCTCTTCACATTTTAAAAAATTAACTGAAATACCACCTACTCTAGGAAATCCTCTTGGAACAAATCTCTTTACAATCTGTATTAAGTATTTTCATAGTATATCATTCTTTTTCTTTAGCAGCAACATAGAATGGATGCAATGTGCTTCTCATTCTTGCATTTGAATTTTTTCTTGTTGCTCTTGTAATAGCAAAACTTATGCAATTTACATTTACCCTTCAAGGGCTTATATTTGATTCTGTTTCTAGTTGGCTCCCTGCTTTTTTTTTTTAAGCAATAAATTTGGGTTGTGATAGTAAGTCTCACTTGTAATCAAGCCTGCAGGTCTCCCTATCTGGATATTTCTATAATACCTATCACGTTAGCATACCAGAGATTGTGTTCATTTGTAGAAAATAACAATAAATGTCACCTGATCATTTGATCTTCTAGTAACATTTTATAGCAAGATGTATTATTCTAGTAATTTAACTGTTACAAAACTGAGGCGTACAGAAATAAATCACATTGAACAATAAAGAATGACTCAAATATCAAAGCATAGTACACTTAGGGCCTCCCTTGTCCTGTGCCTCAAATATCATAGCATAGTACACTATTCACATGGAACTCAGCCTCCTTTAAAATAGGAAGGGATCCCACACTCATGAAGCATATATTTCCACATATACTTTTTTTATTTAATTCACAGCACATACTCTTTGTACTAATCATTGGAAAATCACCCTAGTACTTGCCTCTGTTCCACTCTGTATTGTTCCCTGACATTCTGATGTCATTACTGCGCTTTTATCATCTACTCGCTCTAATAAGATTGTAAATTTTTTTTTAAGGGCAGAGATCATAACTTGAGCTTGGTGCCTAGATAAACACTCAAATGCCATCCAGTCAAAATGACTGTGATGAGAGAGGCCCACCGTTGCTGAAGACCTCTGATTTTTATTTAAAGGGTATCACTTGTTCTGCACCTTTACAGAGGGGTGGGTAGGGGCTGAGGGAATTTGGGGAAACCCAGACAGGATTATCCTCCTGCAAGATTTTGCTAAGCTAGCACCCGGGACTGCTGGGTGGCTTCTTCGTGGGACCACCGGGCATTTGTCCAGTTAAAAGCTGGACACACAGCAATAACAAAGGCACTGGTCTCCTACTGTGAATGCATGGGGATCAAACCCCAGCCTGCAGGAACTCACCCCCGCAGTCAGCACTGGGCCAATGGACAGACCTAGGCTGGTACTCCTAACTCTGGGGAGAAGGAGACTTCCCATGGCTGCAGGGTAGAGGCCCTAGACTCCGAGCCATGCACTCAAACAGGTCCATAGTGCAGGCTGGTCGGGGGAGCAGCTTCTTCACCTGGGACCACAGGTGGCTTGTCCTCTTCACCCCAGGACTGCCAGACGGCTGGGCTTGGCCTGGCCAAAGCAGCCCAGCGCCGTGGCCACAGGGGTGCTGGGGGCTGGGCCCCCTGCGGATTTGGTCTCCACTCCAGCCCCACTTCCTGTTGTTCTCTCCGGTTCTGGGGCTGGGCGCCGGCCGCCCTGTCTCTTGTTCTCTCAGGCTCCAGGCCTGCACCCGGCCCCTCCTCCTGAGCTGGTCATGACTGTTATGGAGTCCCGGCCTAATTTGCATATTGCCTCTTTTTATATATATAGATGGTATGAAATAATTACATTATATAATATATTCATTGTATATGCATACACACATGTATGATATGCACATATAACATTTACCATATATGTGAGCTAAATAAAATCAGGCTGTGAAATAGATTATGACTGAGTGGAATATTTAAAAATATATTAAGATGGCTTCTGTGAGGTGGCATTTGAATAGACTAATGAAATCAGGTGATGCCCTGCAAAAGAACTGGGGAATGTCCTCCAAGACCAGGGAACAACAAATGGAAATACCCTAAGGCAAGAGCTAGCTCCTCCTTTTGAGGATTAGCATGAAAAGCTGCTTGGACGGATTGGCATGAACATCTGGAAGAGTATCCACTTCTCATCTGCTGCAATCACCTATGACTGTACCAATATTTTGTTTCATTTTGAAATTTTAAAAACCTCCTCCAGGTCTTCCTGCTTCCACTAGTGTTCTAATTCAATCAGCCCTCTATGGCCTACAATACATATTTGTTTAACAGTCAAATCTATTTCATAATTCAGAAAATTCCAATGGATCATAATCATATTCAGAATAAAATAAAGACTGCTTAAATTGATCTAAAACCCTCTCCATATCTACCTCTTATAGGGTTTGCTGATGAGTAGGTAATAAAGTGTAAGAAAAAGATGAGTTATGGAAGGCTCCAGATTTTGACCTAGGTAGGAAAATGATGAGCTCATCAATTGAGATGTTGAAATCAAGAGAAATGACTTAGAGAAGAGTTTTAGGTATATAAGATAATATGTTGGACCAATTATGTAAGAATGGCTGGTTATAATTCAAGTGTATAAGAGTAATGATGAAGAGAAAGACAGTAAATCAAGAAAAAAAGTATTTTATGAAATGGAAGAATTCCCTGGGAAGATCATAGATTATCTCTCAACAATAAGGGATAGTATGAATATCATCTAAAATATAGTCTTAAAGATAGTGGTATTTTTAAAGATGGATCATGCTTGAGAGGAAGCAATGCATTGTAAGGAATTTACATATGTCAACTTCAGGCACATGGAGTATGAAAATACATATATTCAGTTCACACATACACACGGAGGTCACACTTTTAGGGAATAACTAGATTTCAATTAAATTAAAAGTTAAAAGGAGATTTATAAAAGAAATGGATATCAGTATAAGAATTTAACTTTTAACAAACAATATTTTATGAACTGGAGAAGAGTATGGAGATGGAGGATGGTGTTAGACTGGGTCAAATGAAGATATGAAAGCTCTACAACAGTGGTTCTCAACCTGTGGGTGGCCAACCTGTGGGTCATGACCCCTTTGGGGGTCGAACGACCCTTTCACAGGGGTTGCCTAAGACCATCAGAAAACACATATATAATTACACTAGAGGCCCAGTGCACGAAATTTGTGCATGGGAGGGGTCCCTCAGCCCGGCCTGTACCATCTCCAATCCGGGACCCCTCTCGTAATCCGGGACTGCTGGCTCCTAACAGCTCACCTGCTTACCTGCCTGATCGCCCCTAACCACTCTGCCTGCCTGCCTGATGCCCCTAACTGCCGGGAGCCGGTCCATGCTTGCTGTTTCAAGGGACCTGGCATATATGGCATACGGTTCTTAATATGTTTGCTCACCTTCTTGGCGCTGTGTTTTAACCAAGGTCACCTCTCCGAGAAAGGTTGTTTCCCCAGGTAGGAATTTTTCCCTGAAGTCAGGGAGGGGATGAAACTCCTTAACTAAGTGGCAGGCGGGTAGTTAATCACTACAAACAATCATGCTTAAGCTACATAATCTTTACTCCCTGGAATGGAGATAAGAAACGCCCTAACCTTTGTAATAGAGATTGATAGGATTGAATCAACTGGTATAAATACAGATGTAACAAGACAGTAAGACACAGAACTTAGAACAGAATCAACAAGGCAGAACTTCAGAGACAGAATTCAGAAGACAGAACCTATGCAGAACCTGGAGATGGAGGACTTCGCTGGAGAGAGCATGGCAAAAGATCCTGGACTGAACCTGACTACAGAAATATGGCAAGAGAACCTGACTAGAACCTGGTGACCGAACCTGGCTGGAGATCTCAGACAGAACCTGGCTGGAGAACCTAGCGAGGGAACATGGCTACAGAACCTCGCTGGAGATCCGAAGCAGAACCTCTCTGGAGATCCAGACCAGAACTTGGCTGGAGATCCGGGCTAGAGATCCTGGCAAGGCTGCTGATCAACTGAACGCTGTCTCCGTGTCATTCCTTCTTCGCTGACTTCGTCCACACCTTGGGGACCCCTGGACCCGCTGGGGTTGGACCCCGGCACCTAACTGCTTCCCTGCCTGCCTGATCACCCCTAACCAACTCTGCCTGATTGCCCCTAACCTCTCTGCCTGCCTGCCTGATCACCTCTAAGCACCTCTGTCTGCCGGCCTGATCATCCCAACTGCTCCCCTGCCTGCATGATCATCCCTAACTGCTTCTGCCTGCCAGCCTGATCGCCCCTAACTGCCCTCCCCTGGCAGCCTGGTCACCCCTAACTGCCCTCCCCTGGCAGCCTGGTTGCCCCTAAGTGCCCTCCCCTGCCAGCCTGATCACCTGTAACAGTTTCTGCCTTGGCCCCCAACACAGTGGCTTTGTCCAGATGGATGTCTGAAAGATGTCTAGTCTAATTAGCATATTACCCTTTTTTTAGTATAGATAACATATATGCCCCTAAATGCCGGGAGCCGGTCCATCCTTGCTGTTTCAAGGGACCTGGCATATATGGCATACGGTTCTTAATATGTTTGCTCACCTTCTTGGCGCTGTGTTTTAACCAAAGTCACCTCTCCGAGAAAGGTTGAATCCCCAGGTAGGGATTTTCCCCTGAAGTTAGGGAGGGAATAAAACCCCTCAACTAAGTGCCAGGCGGGTAATTAATCCCTTTAACTACGAACAATCATGCTTAAACTACATAATCTTTTCTCCCTGGAATGGAGATAAGAAACGCCCTAACCTTTGTAATAGAGATTGATAGGATTGAATCAACTGGTATAAATACAGTTGTAACAAGACAGAAACACTCAGAACTTAGAACAGAATCAAGAAGACAGAACCTACACGGAGCCTGGAGACAGAAGAACTTCGCTGGAGAGAGCATGCCGGAGGATCCTGGAGAGGGACTGGCCTCGGAGCCTAGAGACAGAGCCTAGCGGGAGAACATGGCAAGGGATCCTGGACTGAACCTGACTACAGAGATTGGCAGGAGAACCTGACTGGAACCTGGACACTGAACCTGACTGGAGTACCTGTACAGAACCTGGCTGGAGACCCTGACAAGCGAACCCGGCTATGATGATCAACTGAACGCTATCTCTGTATCGTTCCTTCTTCGCCGACTCCGTCCACACCTTTGGGGACCCCTGGACCCGCTGGGGTTGGACCCCGGCACCTAAAAAGTTGTATTCTTTTTACATACTTTAAATTATATAGTACATATTCAACCTCTTTTACCCGCTTTTTTTTTCTAAATATATCGATTTTTTTTAATGGAAAGGAAGGGAGAGGGATAGAGAGTTAGGAACATCAATGAGAGAGAAACATCTATCAGCTGCCTCCTGCACACCCCCAACTGGGGATGTGCCTGCAACCAAGGTACATGCCCTTGACCAGAATCGATCCTGAAACCCTTCAGTCTGCAGGCTGATGATCTATCCACTGAGCCAAACCAGTTAGGGCCCCCCCCACTTTTTTAAAAAATATTATCCACGTTTGTAGATATGGCATTAGTTCATTTTTCCACTGGTTTTTAGAGAGAGTGGAAGGGAGAGGGATAGAGAGAGAGAAACATCAATGTGAGAAACATCCCTGCAGTTGCCTTCCTTAGGAGCCCCGAGCAGGGATCCAACTTGAAACTCAGGTATGTGCCCTGACCTAGAATCAAACCTGTAACCTTCCCATGCACAGGACCACGCTCATGCTCAACCAACCTATCCCCTTCAGCCCGGCCATTATACAATTTCTGGAATTTTATTTCAATTAATTCTTGCAAAGTCTGTGGGTTAGGTAATATTCACATTTTACTGATGAGAAAAACAAACAAACAACCTCTTCATTTTGAGACATTATTCTTCACTCATTGCCGCGTTTTCCTGTCAGCCCTAGAAAGGCTCTTGACGGCAGTTTCACTGGGTATCCAGAGTCAGATGCATTCTCCTCACCGCCACCCTCTCCAAAGCCTCCTCTGCACTGGCACTGAGGCTGCTCTGGAGGGCGCCAAGGCCAGGTAATGCAGACAATGACAGGATTTGGACCACTGGAGCCACCATACCCACCTCTCCTCTCTCAGCCTTTCTCTGCCGCGCTGGAGATAGGCCAAGATTTGTGGTGCTAGCACTTTGGACACAGGAGTGCTGCAGTTTTTCCCTCTCCAGAGCTGCTGTCACTGCCTGGAGGTTATAGGGCTGCCCTGGAAGTCCTCCATGTGCTTCCTGTCCTGGAAAACATGGTGGTGGACTCTGCTGGGAGCCGGTCAATCCTTGCTGTTTCAAGGGACCTGGCATATATGGCATACGGTTCTTAATATGTTTGCTCACCTTCTTGGCGCTGTGTTTTAACCAAGGTCACCTCTCCAAGAAAGGTTGAATCCCCAGGTAGGGATTTTCCCCTGAAGTTAGGGAGGGAATAAAACCTCTTAACTAAGTGCCAGGCGGGTAATTAATCATTTTAACTACGAACAATCATGCTTAAGCTACATAATCTTTACTCCCTGGAATGGAGATAAGAAACACCCTAACCTTTGGAATAGAGATTGATAGGATTGGAATCAACTGGTATAAATACAGATGCAACAAGACAGCGAGAGACAGAACTTCAGAGACAGAACTTAGAAGAGAGAACCTACAGACAGAACCTACACAGAACCTACAGGCAGAAGAACTTCGCTGGAGAGAACATGGCAAAAAATCCTGGACTGAACCTGGCTACAGAAATTGGCAAGAGAACCTGACTAGAACCTGGTGACTGAACCTGGCTGGAGAACCTGGACAGAACCTGGCTGAAGAACCTAGCAAGGGAACATGGCTACAGAACCTCGCTGGAGATCCGAAGCAGAACCTCTCTGGAGATCCAGACCAGAACTTGGCTGGAGATCCTGGCTGGAGATCCTGGCTAGGCTGCTGATCAACTGAATGCTATCCCTGTGTCATTCCTTCTTCGCCAACTCCGTCCTCACCTTTGGGGAATCCCTGGACCCGCTGGGGCTGGACCCCGGCAGGACTCCACAATGGAACTGCTATTTTTAGATACTTTTAAACACCCCAGCGCTGAGGTAAGACTCCACTTCTTGATTCTGACTCTGCTTCTCGACTGTGGGACATGTACAAAAAATCCTTAGGCATGCCTCGGCTTTAGTGATCAGGATCATGGGCCGCAGGCAAAGTGGCTCCTGGGTCTCCGGGGGTGCCGCCTTGCCTGTGGCCTGGCTTTCCAATCGCGATCACCAGCTCAGGGGTAGGGAAAGGCAGCCCTGGTTCTCCTCCTTTGCCCTGCCCGCCAGGGCTTGCCTGCCGCCTAGGTTTCTGATCACCGTTCTTACATCCTTCCCCTTTCGCCTCCCATCATTGTGCCTATGTATGCAAATTAACCGCCATCTTTGTTGGCTGTAAATTTGCATATCACCTGATTAGCCAATGGGAAGCATAGCAAAGGTACGGTCAATTACCCTGTTTGTCTTTTATTAGATAGGATATTGCAGTGGTTCTCAACCTGTGGGTCGCGACCCCTTTGGGGGTCAAACAATCCTTTCACAGGGGTCGCCTAAGACCATCGGAAAACATATATATAATTACATATTGTTTTTGTGATTAATCACTATACTTTAATTATGTTCAATTTGTAACAATGAAAATACATCCTGCATATCAGATATTTACATTAAGTTTCATAACAGCAGCAAAATTACAGTTGTGAAGTAGCAACAAAAATAATTTTATGGTTGGGGGTCACTACAACATGAGGAACTGTATTAAAGGGTCGCGGCATTAGGAAGATTGAGAACCACTGCACTATAAAGAAGGGAGACTTGGATATCTGGTCAGAACTGTAGTAAATGAGCATAATTGTCTTCATGGGCTGAGTGCTCAGGAACATATTACAGGATGTAGACTACTTAGGAAGTTGTGTGGGTGTGAGGAGGGATGGATAAGTGGGGGCACTCGAGAAGCATATGAAGATTTAAATGCATGTCTAAACATTGTTTTTTGTTTTCACTTTTCTCTATTTCCCTTTCATGATAGAAAATGTGGATAGCTTCACTTCAATTATCTCTCAAGTACCAATGATATATGGGCTTTTAAGACAAATTAACTAGAAAATGTTGGAGATGAGAATTAAAATCGAGTCCAACATGGTATTAGAGTTATAAATAGAATGAATTTATCTTTCAGCATAAATTGAATGCTACATTTCTGTGCTTCTTTCTTTTATGTATTTTTGGTTACTATAGAAACTTCCTCCATGGCACTATATATCTATTTTAGTCTTGTCAAGCCTTTACTAAGGTAAAACTTATCAACAACTGAAAGAGAGTCGATGGGAAAATTTTAGAGTTACAAAGAAAGTTTTATTGAAGCAGGTACTCTGTCTGTGGCCTGTTTTCAGGTTATGCTATGCAACTGCTATTTGGAAGCAAACTGAGCACTCAAGGTTTCCATATGTGAAATGAGTTTGGTGACATTCTTTCCTTTCTCTGGATTGTTCATAACATGAAATTGTAAAAAGTTAGTGTCATCTAGTCACTGACTTTGTACTACAAAACTCAGCATATGTATTTGGAGTCAGATAACTAAGCACATTAGAGTCTGATATAGTTTAACAGTGACAGTGGAGCCTGCCAGAATCAGATCTCTTTGACTTGACGACAGTGGGGACACACCCTTTATTCAATCTCTTTTTGCCACGATTTATTCAATAGTAAAATGTGGAGAGCTGTAATACTCACCTCACAGGCTTAGTATGACAGTTAACAAATACTAAAACTTCATGATGAATAATAAGTACTCATTAACTTCTAACAGTTAAATAAAATATTTGCTGTTTATTATATTTGTTCATTAAATATTGGTTATTATTGAGAATATTAAGACACTTTATTTTAATAAATAAAAGCACTGTGATGACAGGTAGATGGGTTTTTTTCAAAAATATATTATATTTTTCGCCGAAACCGGTTTGGCTCAGTGGATAGAGCGTCGGCCTGCGGACTGAAGGGTCCCAGGTTCGATTCCGGTCAGGGGCATGTACCTGGGTTGCGGGCACATCCCCAGTAGGAGATGTGCAGGAGGCAGCTGATCGATGTTTCTCTCTCATCGATGTTTCTGACTCTCTATCTCTCTCCCTTCCTCTCTGTAAAAAATCAATAAAATATATTTAAAAAAATATATATATATTATATTTTTAAACCGGTTTTTCAAATTTTCAATGGGGTAAAAATAATCCCATTTTAAGAATATAGGACAGCACACAAAAAGCTGGAGGAAACCAAAAATACATGGCATTGAATCATGTTCTGAATGAAGAGATGAGGAGTGTGCAGCAGACCACTTATTTTAAAAATGTCAAATGACACTAAATTGAATATTCTTGGAAATACCTGGGAAGACATATCACCATTAAGAAAGATCTAGAAATTAGTGGTGAGCTGTCAAAGGCAGAAGGGAATTCTGAAGAAACCATTTTTAAAGTAATGCTTTCTGATAGAAAGTAACATAAAGAAAATAAAAGGAAGAAAAAATAGCTGCCAAGAGCTTATATATAACCACAAAATGATAGTGAAACTTCAAGTAGAGATATTAGACTAAGGCAAGGTGATTCATCCACATTTCTCAGGATTTTTCAAAAGTAATAGGCTACAGATTGAACACCAAATTTATAGCTGTCCTGTTACTTAACAAGCCTTCATGACACTTGATCATTTTACAGTCTAGGCTTGGGGAATAGATAAGAATGGGAAGGTTCATGTGACAACAAAAACTACTAACAACCATATAACTCACTGGCTGGTATGTTGCAAGTTAGATATGTCCATATGGGAAATGCTTTTACTGCCAGGGTGGATCTTTGATTTCTTTGTTTGGGCCTTCTACAGCCATTTGCCACAGGCTCACCTTTATTGCGCTTCCCTTTATTGAGTTTTGCAGATATTGTGCTTTTTAAAATTTGAAGGTTTGTGGCAAGTATCCACTAAGAATGTGGACTGTCAACTACCACCATTAATGACTGAAAAAGTGCATTATCATAAAGTATAAATGCTACATTACAAATTAGAAAGCAGAGACATTTCATAGAGACAAAGCACTGCTGCTTCAGATAAGCCTGGTAAATGCATATTCATGTAAGCGCATGTTTGACTATTCTCTTTAATAACAGGGAAGAACTCAAAAAGAAGGCAGAGGTAGAGCCAGACTGGGATGGTGGGGAAAAGCAATGCCCAGAGCATGACTGGAATAGAATTAATTGTTCCAAAGAAGCTAAGATTAAGAACTCCACGACTACATGAATGTAAATGAGTACATAAGTACATATTTTATGATAAAATAACAGCTCAATTTGAACTGTAGAAAGAATAATTTAAATAGGACCATAAAACAATTAGATTTCCTCAGCTATTTAAAAGTGCTCTCTGAGTCACCAGGCAATTCTTGGAGGTAATTCTTAGAGGACAGAGCTTATACTTGATAGAGCATCTTTTATTCATGAAAGAGTTGGCAAAGCTAATATTCCAGTTTCAGAAAAATGGAGACCAAAGATAGTCTACCAAAGTAGGTGAGTAGATGGGGCCACCTACTCAGTAATTCACTGGTCCCATCTAGTTCATTGATTCTTTTTTCCCACAGTAGAGAGAGGGAAACATAGAATTGAGGCCAAAATACCTTCTTTTTAATATCAAAAGCAAACTATACATAAAGTGGGTAATGCATATTAAATGATACATTTCTATGGCTTTTAGTTTTAAGACTACTTTTCTTTTGCTCTATTTGACCTTACATCTCATAGTCATAGCATTGCCTTGACTAGCAAATGGTCCTTTTTTTATTGCTATAATCATGGAAGCTATCCCATATGCTTTCTAATGAATGAACATGAAAAAACAGTAAAACTAATCATTTAAATTAGTTTCAGGGATACTGGTCTTGGCATAGAATAGACTTCATGAATCTTTTGCAGCTATTTAAACTCACAGTGTACCAGCTTTTGTAGATTTAACTCTCAACCTATATTTTCTTGACCTTGAGCACTTATTAACATTTTATTGTTCTGGAATAGTCCTTACTCCATAATAGTCATGCTCTTTTACAATCTATTATAATAATAGATTACAGTTATTTAATAGGACAATATGTTAAAATCCTCTTATTTTTAAAAATCCTTTCAGCAAAATGTGAATAGTTGTAACAAGGTAAAAGAAATGACCTAGTCACATTTGCTTAAACACTAGCCTATCTCAACAAAAGGGATACCTGACTCAGCAAAATCCATCACCAAGTTTAAAGACTCTCCTCTCCAGCCCACAAATAACTATCTTCTATCTTCAGGCTGATAATGGGAATTAGTGTCTCTATTTCCACACTGAAACCTTTTTCTCCCATCTCTAGCCTAATGATTAAAGCACCGATGTAACACAAGTATTAAATTTTCATTATTTTAAATATAAAATGTGTCTCAAAACAAACACCAAAGCTTCATAGCTGTACTTAGCTATTTTATATTATACTGGAGTCCTCGTGCACAAATTCGTGCATGGGTGAGGTCCAGCCAGCTGAGGGGAGAGCCTGAAGGAAGTAGGCTGACAACTCCCGCCCCCATCAGGCTGGTTGGCCTGCCACAGTGCACATCATAGTGACCAGTGATTCCGGTCGCTTGATATAGATATACTAGAGGTCTGGTGCCTGAAATTCGTGCACTGGGGTGTGGGGTTCTCTCAGCCCAGCCTGCCCCTCAGTCCGGGAGCCCTCAGTGGATGTCCTCCTGATGGCCACAGTCTGGCAGCAGATGTTTGAAGCAGGCGTCGTGTGTGTGTGTGTGTGTGTGTGTGTGTGTGTGTGTCTTCTGGGTCCTGCCCCCAGCCACACCATGGAGGTTTGGAGCAGGCGTCCCTCTCTGTTGATCTCTGAGGCTCCTGGCCTCCACTGTGTGTTGTACTCTCCCTTGAGCTATGGTCAGGGTGGGGTGCTGCCTGCAGGCCAGGGTGGGGTGCTGCCTGCAGGCTGCGCTTTCCTGATCACTGCTGCGACCCAGGAGCAGGCCTTGCTGGGTGCTGCCTACAGGCCACCCTTTCCTGCTCACCGATTGCCATGTGGTCCCGGCTGGGGGCAGAGCTTAGGTGGCGTGATATCACCAACTAAACCCTGCCGCCCAGGGCTTCACACAGGGCCCAGATGAAGGCTCGTACTGTCCCGCCCTGCCTACAGTATGCAAATTAGCCACCATCTTTGTTGGCGGCTAAATTGCATATCTTGCTGATTACCCAATGGGAAGCGTAGCGAAGGTATGGTCAATCTTTGTCTATTATTAGATAAGATATATATATATATATATATATATATATGTGTGTGTGTGTCTATATATATATATATATATATATATATATATATATATATAGAGAGAGAGAGAGAGAGAGAGAGAGAGAGAAAGAGAGAGAGAAAGAGAGGTATATGTATATATAGATACTGCCACTAATATTGAATTTCAATAGTCCCTATGAAATGAGCATAAATCTTAGAAGTCAGATAAAATTCTGGCTTCATGGTTTGGTTTCAGGAGAGTAAAATGAAGTAGATTTGAAACCATCTCTGGAGAAAACAGAGCAATAACGTTGTTAATCATGTTTGTGGCAAGCAGAAATGCAAAGCCTCTAAAATTATTGGAAGACTTACATCTAAATGAGCATAAAGATGGGATAGAGGTGCATAAAATATTCCAGGGGCTTTTTGCTACGATGTTCATTAGAGTTCCAGCTTAATGCACGCTTTATTGCCCAGAAATTCATTTCATTTGCATTTTAACTGAGTTTTAGTCAAGTTAATCCTTCTTTCCTTGCTAAGAAACTATTCAGCAACTACAGGAAAATACTGAAAGAGAGACATTGAAAGAGCCTACTTATACTAAAACTAAAGAAAAGAGGTACCTATACCAAGTTTACTATATCACATTATTTTAACATACACTCTTCTTTATTAGAGTGTAAGGTGTATTAGATGACAAGC
This sequence comes from Myotis daubentonii, assembly GCF_963259705.1. Lineage (NCBI taxonomy): Eukaryota > Metazoa > Chordata > Mammalia > Chiroptera > Vespertilionidae > Myotis > Myotis daubentonii. The sequence goes on along the minus strand of NC_081843.1, from coordinate 98,646,177 downwards.
AATTTTATTCATTTATGTTAAAGATTTATAATCAAGGGAGAATTAGTAAAACTCAACATCTCATTTTGACAGGAGTGACTATCATAACTATAACAATCACACTGTTATAGGCACCTCTCACAGACACCAAAGAGGCGTTACCAGACAGCAAAGAGGCGTTACCAGAAAGGACAGTCCCCTGAGCCAGTGGGAGAGGGCAGTCCCCGACCAATGAATTTATAGGAGAGACCCTGACTGCGTTGTGAAAAGCCAATTTTTGAAAGCAATGAAAGCATGCATCTTTATTGAAAAAAAGCAAAAGCAAGCGAACCTGTGCATCTAGTTTATGAAGCACAGAAGGGCTCTCAGCTAATCTGAAGAGCCGTTGGGTGGAGGTCTGAGGCGTTATATACCCTCCTGTCCAAGGCTTCAAAATTCCTCTGCTGACTGTTTTGGTACAGATTCATGCTCAAGGTCCCTTTTTTACTTTGTTGTGGCTTTCCTGAGGTTCACGAAAAGCACCTGGCCACTTTATCTTGCCAAGCTTGCAACTGCTGGCTTCTCTGCTTTGGTGGTTAAATGGCCCTTTTATTCTTTTCCCCTTTCCCCCTCCCTTTCTGTTTTTTCTCATTAGGGAAGTTTTTTGACCATTTGCTCTGGTGCCCGTGGCTGGGGGAGATAATGCTTTTTAGTTACAAGATGGCTGCAAATGACCCACACTGTTTGGCCTTGTTTTAACTTTCCTGTCTCAGTTTCCTTATTCCTCCTGCCCTGGAATCCTATAACAACACTTAGAAACGTGCAGTTAATTTCCCCAAGGAACTCCAAAATGTAATAACATGCATCATAAATAGATGAATAGATAGGTAGATAGATTTAAAAAAAACATTCAAAATGTAATCTATTTGAAGTTCATGGTAATATATTCTCAGGCTGTTTTCAATCAGAATTTTAGAACAATTATCTTAATAATGCACTTTACTGACAAAGACAATTACGGATATTTTACATGGAACTCAATCCTATATCATAAAAACAGCAAAGGTAAATGAATGCTTTCTCTAATTAATTCTATCATTAATCAACGAACTTTCAGATTTCCTTGAGAAATAGCACAAACTTCAAAAAAAAAGTTTGTTTAAGAAAAATTAGAGCCCTAACCGGTTTGGCTCAGTGGATAGAGCGTTGGCCTGCGGACTCAAGGGTCCCAGGTTCGATTCCGGTCAAGGGCATGTACCTGGGTTGCGGGAACATCCCCAGTAGGGAGTGTGCAGGAGGCGGCTGATCGATGTTTCTCTCTCATTGATGTTTCTAACTCTCTATTTCTCTCCCTTCTTCTCTGTAAAAAATCAATAAAATATATAGTTAAAAAAAGAAAAAAATAAGAAAACTTAGAGATGGTTTTCAACAGATATGGGATGGTTATTCTCAAACTATGATGTTTTATCTTATAAGTATATGTGTTAAATATTTTTAAATAAATAATGAAGAAACTTTCCTTTTGTCTGAAGACTTTATTTGTCCCCATTTTTTGGCTTTTTTTATTCTTACCTTTCTTTCAATCTTTAGGATTTACTAAAATGTCTGTTTGCCTGAAGGTGCTATTTTACTGAGGTGCTATAATGAGTTTGTTTTTTAATTAACTATTACAGGGAAAGAAAAAAAGATATATTATTGACCTTGAAGTCATGAGGATTTAGGCAATATGTATATTTTTACAATTAAGAAAAAAGCATTCTCTCTCCATTAGGTCTAGGTATTAATGAACCGAATGCTTACATTTTCAAAATACAACTTAAATTGTTCTTGTATTTACACAAGTGTTTAAATAAGCAATTTCAATGTTTTCATCTCATGGCACACATAAAATAATTAGTAAAATTCTGCAGCAAACAAAAAATATATTGTATTTTTTGTCCATTTGACAAAAAAAATAGGTATAGTTTGATTTGTTCATACCAGATGGGTATTATTGTGTTGGCTGTCATTTTTCAATTTGACATCTAAGGTAAAATAGCTCACTCCCCTTACTAAAAAGTCAGGTATTGCATGTTTTAAAAATTCTTGGTGCACATCCATTGAAAATCTCTGATTTAGAAGGTTAACAATTTATATGAAATTTGCACCCATATTTTATTCTCAAATTGCTTGGCCCTTTATCCCATTGTCTCACAAATTTCAATAAAATAAATATGTTTTGGCTAATATTATCCTTACATATTTTCGAATATGGAAAATGTAAGGTAAGCATAGATCTTACGAGATTAGAGACAGTGACAGAGACAAATATTAGAAGCAAGAAAGAACAAAACATGTAAGAATGCGCTAGATAATGTGGAATATAATTATTCCAGCTGCAAAATTTACTTAGCAAAATATAATTATAATGGAACATATTGCATTTAAAATTTCACTAAATTAAAAGAATCACTTACAATATTGATGAAACAAGGGCACCATTCAATGTATTCTGGCATGCTTTTAGTAGCAAAATTTTACACATCACATTAAAAAACTTTCCTTGGAAATAGGAATAGCTCTAAATTAATATTTAATAATCATTGAAAAGTAAAGGCATTAGTCAGTTTGCAAGTCCTAAAAAACATTAAACTTAAAATGTTATAAACTATAATTAAATTGCAATAAATTTTTGTGTTTTGAACTATTTAAGTTTATTTATTTCTATTATTTTATTTTTATTGATTTCTGAGAGGAAGGGAGAGGGAGAGAGAGATAGAAACATCAATAATGGGAGAGAATCATTGATTGGCTGCTTCCTGCACACCTCCTATTGAGGATGGAGCCTGCAACCCTGTCATGTGCCTTTGACCAGAATGCAACCCAGGACCCTTCAGTGCTCAGGCTGGCGATCTATACACTGAGTCAAACTGCCTAGGCCTAAATACATTTAACCTTAATATTATAGTCATGAACTAAAGAAAAAAATAATTACACATTATATAATTTCCCCCCTCCCAAGAATCGTATGGAATTAAAAAACCCATGTAGATTCTTGATATTAGATACTATAAAGGTATTCAATTTAAGAAGAATGAAAGTTATATGCCCCTTTATGGGATAAATATGTGCTAAATCTTTTCTTTTTTATGTCTAGAGAGTGATGCTGACCAGGAAAGAGGAAAATTTAGCCCAGGCATTTTCATATCTATCCTCACAGAGTCCATAGTGAATGCATGACACTGAGTGCTGTGGAGTTGCTGATTTTTTGCAGCCTATTTTAGAGGTGGTATGAGGAGACCAAAATATACTTCAGAGAGAAATTAGAGTTGCTTTCTACAAGTTCTCAATTTTGTCCATCACTGCCTTTTTATTACATGCCTAATTCTTCCCCAGCTCTGTGCATCACATTGGTGGGAAGAAAACAGTGCAGAAATATGGGTTCTGTGGAAATCAAACAGAAGATGACTTGCCATCTAGATAGTATTTTGTACAATCATATGTAATCTTATGATTTTCTTGTAAAGGTAAATTAATTTCTCTAAACATAGTAACTAATAATTCAATGAATATTTCAATCAGGCAATAGTCCAGTCCCTAACAGGATTGTCTAAGAAGTGTTTTATAATACAAAATAAAATGTAAAAACATGATAGCAAAAGTAACAATCAATATCATATTACCAACAAAACCTCGCTTAGAAAACCATTTCAAATATCTCTCCAGAGGTGCTGCGGTATTTCTGGTCCACAGTTTTCTTACACCTGCGTGACACATTTCCCAGCCCCCTTCTAGTTAATGGGGCACTTGCCCAGTACTCACAATGGGCTGTAGCTAAAGACCTGTGCCAATTTTAGGATGAGGCATTTAAGAAAAAGTGTGAGCACCCCATGTTCTCTCTCAGGAGTCTGTGGTGTCCACGAGTCCATATTTTGATATGGAGGAGCGATACAGTAGAAGCACCTGAATTACTGAGGCACCACATGGAAGACAGATATCCAAAAAGTTATGGAACATAAGACTGTATCTGGCATGAGCAAGAAATACACCTCTGTTGAATGAAGCCGTTGATATTTGCTTTTGCGATATAACCTGGTCTATGTTGACTAATCAGATAGGTCGATGCCAGGAGATTTATTTTAGTCTTACAATTTGTTTTGCACACCCTTTGTCCCTCAATTTGTTGAGATTTAATATATCGCAACAAGCATTAATCTTGTTACTGAATGTATATTGCATGCAGCATAGCCATCACAAAGGACAATGTGTATGATGGAACATCCAGAACAAATTATGGTCATGACACCCACTTGTTTTCTGGTCTGTGGCCACTCCAGTACTTACTGAGCTATAATATATTCCACAACCTTGAATGGAATATCCTCCTCTATTCTTATATTTATTGGGCTTGTTTCAGATCATTAATCATCAAAGTTTCTATAATAGCAGCAGACTAATAGGGTGATTTTAGTGATCCATAGTACAGAAACACCATGGAATGTTCAATAGATAAACTATCTAAAGCATCTGTCTGTTATGGGTTCTGTATCTATCAATCTCCTCTCGTGTTATTCGCTCAGCTTGAAATATTGTCATCCATTACTTGTAGAATATCTGCTTTCATAGTACGGAGCATTTCTATTCCAGGGACTCATTGTTCAGTCTCTAAAGCACGGGGCCCTGATTTTTAGCTATTAGTGTAAAAACACACAAATCCAACTTGACAGTAACAAGTATGCCTCTGGTGAGGCTATTTTCTCTCTGAAAAAATCAATGTGTGATAAAGAATTTAGACAGTGACTAAATTGTGGAAATATTTGGTGGTGAGAGCATTTCCCGTTTTTCTGTGTAAAATATACAGAGATTCTATGGAAGCAGAACTAGCATTGAACAAATATGCCTCTTTATAGGAAAGCTAAGAACTTGGCCTGGAACCTTACTGTTATGGTTTTACTTATTTAAGAGTGAGTGTGGTGAGAGAGAGAGAGAAGATAGATTGATTTTAGATTTTTAGAAAAGTATTTCCTGTCATCTTTTTGTCCTCAGTTATGGTAAAAACAAAACAAAACAAAAACAATGAGAAAAAGATGGGCCCTGTTACTTGATAGATTATGTGACCCCTTAACCACACAAATAAGTAAATGTTCCTTGCCCATCTTGCATGAAAATACTGGCCCTTTGTTTCAAAACAGACATTTTGTACAATTAAGATAAATTCAATGTTTTCTCATTCTCCCCAGAGGAAGCAGAACAAAGAAGTGACTGTCATAATTCTGTGGGCTTGCTGTAACCTCAGTAGCGTAACTCAATGGAGAGGAAAAGTCCATTAAAACAGGCCACTATGGGGCTAATGGCACTAATCCATTATTAATCCAATCTGTATTTTGGGGGTCCAATGAACACAAGACAACCAATTGTTTTTGGACAGGGCAAAAGAACTTTTATAAATAGGGAGTATTGGAAGGGGTTCACCTTCGCTTCTCCAGCCCTTGATGGGGATTTAAGCTATCATGGTTCTCAGGTCTTAGGACTTGAACTGAATCACATCAGGGGCTTTCCTGGGTCTCCAGGAACAGCAGCTCACGGGATTTTCTACACCTGTAATTGCATGAGCCAGTTCCTCTTAGTAAATCTCCTTTTATATTCTTTTGGTTCTGTTTCTCTAGGGAAACCTAATTCAGGTAGTAAGAAGACTGGACTAGAGAAATTGGAACCTACATACATTGCAGGTAGAAAGGTAAATTAATGCAGCTACTTTGGAAACTTTTTTGACAATTTAAAAAGAAAGTTGACATGTATTCTAGCAATTCCACTTTTAAACATTCACCCAAGAGACAAGTTCTAAGTCCACACAAGAACATGTTTTATAAATGTCCACAGTAACATTATTTCTAATAGCTAAAATACGTAAAACCACCCAAATAGCCATTAACTGTTAAACAAAATGTGTATATCTTTCCATTGGAATATAATTTGGCAATAGAATGAGTGCAGTATGGATAGCGCTACAGTAAGGATTAACATTATGCTAAGGCATTGATTTTCAACCAATGTGCCACAAGAATTTTTGAAAACATGCAATACCAGACTATTTAGTCAGGGATAATGACCTCTTTTCCCTTAGATTTCCAAACAAAAAAATGACAACAGCCAGCATTACAATAGCTGTCTGGTGTGAATGCCCTGTTTGAACCCTAAATATATCCTATATAATAAAAGGCCAGCAACCATAATGGCATAATGACCAGAACGACCAATCGACCAGTTGCTATGAGGTACATTGACCACCTCTCGGTCCCTCCCCCAAGCCCGCAGTTCCAATCACTGGATGGCCAATGGGGAACTATGGGGGAACTGGGGTGGGCGGCGGTGGGGCAGGACTGGGGACTGGCAAGCAGGCAGAAGATAGCCCTGATCACAAGCTAGGCCTAGGGACCCTACCTGTGCACAATTTCGTGCACTGGGCCTCCAGTAGGTTATATAATGAAGTTGCATCTTCCTGGTCACATCCAAAATATGGTTGTATTTGATTGGTTAATTCTTGGTATCAGAAATCCTTATATACAAGTATAGACAGCTGATTTCTTTTAAAGTCACTTTGGAGCAAAAGGAGTAGGTAATTACTATTACTATTTATTATTATTATTATTATTTATACTAATACTATCATAATAAACCAATCAAAATTGTACCTATTTTTTGTCAGATTGGCAAAAATATATTTTTGGTGTGCTGCAGAATTTTAGTAATTAGTTTATGTGTACTATAAGGTGAAAAAGATTAAAAATCACTGTGCTAATTGAAAGAAGCTAGTCACAAAAGATGACACTGCATGATTATATATTTGAAATATTCAAGAGAAGAAAATATATCTGGAAGAAAGTAAATCAGTGACTCCATGTGGCTGGTGAAGGCTAAGGCACTGGGGAGACAGGCAACAGGGGATGTATTGGAAAAGTTTTGCTAAATTATGGTGGTGGTTGCATCAATGGTAAATAGACATAAAATCAGTGAATTGCACACCTCAGCAGGTGAATTTTGTCATGTGTTTGTATAAATGATGATGTTGAAAACAAGCAATTGTAACTATTTCCCTTTGAATAAAAATCCGACTGAACTAATGAATACCATGAAACCAATAAACACTAACACACTGTCACGTTCTCCATTTCTCCAAGAATTCCTAAGATTAAAGCTTTTGCAGAAATTGAGTCTGACTCTTCAGATGGGATGTGCTTCACAGAATCATCTCTTAGTGTATCTTTTACCACTAATGAGAGGGGGGATAAGCAAACCCCAACAGTAACTGTTAAGCACTATACTCGAGGAAATAATCGTCACACCCTGTCAACCATCTTTTTTCCACATTGTTGCAGCATATGAAACATTAAAAACTTGCTAAGTTCCCTTGAGAATCCTCTGTTCAAGAATGGTTCAAGCCCTAGCTGGTTGGGGTCAGTGGATAGAGTGTAGGCCTTCAGACTGTAGGGTCCTGGGTTTGATTTTGGTTAAAGGGCATGTACCTCCCTGCAGGCTACTCCCCAGCCTGGGGCCTGGTCTGGGCACGTACAGCAGGCAACCAATCAATGCATTTATCTCACATGGATATTTTTGTCTTCCCCTCTCTCTTTCACTCTCTCTAAAAATCAATGGAAAAATATCCTCTGGTGAGGATTAAAAAAAAAAAAAAAGGTTCTAGCCTTTTGTGTAATGTGATTGTTGGAGACTAATCTGTCTGGAGGGAGGGAATGCATCCATGACTGCTAACTGTACCTTCTCAAAGACACAATATAAAACATCCCCTGCCTCCACTGGAAAACAGGTAATTACAAGAAAAATACTCTGCTGCACTCTCCACACACACAAAAAGTTGGGATAGATTCAAAGGTACATCATAGCAAAAGGTGCCATTTTAAGAAAAATACAAAAAACTACAAAATTATGCAAATAACTATATAGTTAAAATAAGAGAAGAAAACACATTAACATTTTAAAAGACTCACAAATTCGAGAGCTAGGAAAAATAGCATATATTTATTAACTGCCAGACATGCTTTTATATTTTTCTGTAATATTTTTGGCTTCATATATTGTGATCATCCTCTAATATTTAAAAGTTTTATATTTTTTAAAGGAATGAGGAAAATGTTTCAATATTTCCTATAGTATATGTGATCTATTTTTATTATTATTATTAATAGTTGGTTAAAAAACTATTTTAAGATCTCATGAATGAGTTTTACATATTGTCATATGACTTTTAGAATTATTGTTAGATTTGGAGTTATTTCTATCAAATATATTTGATACATGGTGCTTCACTGTTTCTTTTTCAGTGACTATCTTAAGTACCATTTATTAAGGTTGTTGTCTTTAATATGTTTATGGAAATGACATTTTATTAGTTTTATCTTACCTCCATTGATACTGGTGTTGTATGTCAAAAGACAGTACATTTAAATTTTTGGTATATGTTATTATTGTTATTTATTTTATATAAAAAGAAATCCAAAAAATCCAATCTAATTCATTAATTACTTTTGAAATGAATATCTTCTTAATGAATTGCTATATTTAATATCACCTACATTTTGTTACAATTTCATTTTTGATGTCAAAATATTTTCTATTTATGATACCACATTCCACTTATTTTTTAATCTAGTTTTTTTCTCAACTTTTCAATAAATAAATGTTAATCCAACAAAAGGAATACCTCCCATAAGTGTTCCATTCAGGTATCTGTTATTTCTCATGTGTTTATTAAAGCATTCCAACATGTCTTTTAGAATTGCAGTTGAATGATATATTTGAGCCAAATCAACTTTTTAAATAAACTTCAGCATATTGTGCTTGGGTTTCACTTTTCAGGTTTTAAAAATATGTTTAGAATGCTTAAAATGGTTTTATTCTTATATTACAAAACCGGAGCAGCTTTGTAGTTGGCTGATAATCTCATTACACTTTAAAAAAGCAAATTGGCAACTAAATGAACTTGAGATAAAAATACATAAAAAATTACAAGGTACCAAGAAAAGCCAACAAATTTAGATACTGAGAAGGCAACTTTTCCTCTGATTAGAATAAAAGAATGCATAGTATAGCACATTTTATACAAAAACTTGGTTTCACACCATTATATTAGTCAAAAGTTCAGGCCATAGAAATATTTCTGGAAGACATCAGGAAAGTTGGCAATAACTTTAAAATATATGAAAATTACTCTGAATATAAATGTAACAGGCTAAGTTATAACTAACTTGGTGCCAAATCACCTTCTCATAGCTGGATTCCCAATCTAACTGGAGCCATCCAAATTTATCCACCAGAGGGGGACTGTGTAGACTGAAGGCTGAAGGTTAAAGAGGCAGGAATCTTAAACAAGTGTGGTTAAACCCTTTACTCTTGTATATTTTATACTAATGTGTTCAGGTGAACGGATTACCTTCTGAGTAAATCAGCTTCAGGGAATGAAAGGTCAAGAGTAATAACATAAAAAAAAATGGGACAAATCTTATAAGCAAGAAATTGAAATGAAAGTGGTCAGATATGAATATATTTAGATAGTGTTTTGACCAGAGATTAATAGTATTAGAGTAATTCTTGAATAAGATGCTTTGAATTCTGAAAAAAATTATTGCAGTATTTAATCGAAAAGAATTCCACATTAGCTGAAATCCAGAGAAGGAGATTGCATCTGACTGTAGCAGCCAAAAGTATGTGTATTAGAATTCTATTGTTGCTCTGTATTAGTTTTCTAAAGCTGCATAACAAGTTGATAAAAAAAAAACAAAAAACAACAACAACAACAAAACAAAAACCAGTGATCCCTAACCGGTTTGGCTCAGTGGACAGAGTGTCAGCCAGCAGACAGAAGGGCCCCGGGTTCCATTCTGGTCAAGGCACATACCCGGCCCTGGCTCCGGTTGGGGCGCATGCAGGAGACAACCAAGCGATGTGTTTTTTTCACATTGATATTTTCTCTCTGTTTTTCCCTCTCTTTTCCACTCTCTCTAAAAATCAATGGAGAAGTATCCTCGGGTGAGGATTAAAAATGGAAAAAATGAAAAAACAAGTGACCTAAAACAACACACATACATCACCACACAACATACTAGATAGGTATACAGTTCCCAAGTATGCAAAACAGAGTTTATTTTTGTATTACTATTTATCAATTTTTGTATTATTTTCCATATGAACAACTGTGAACCTGCTTTTGCCCCACTCTGTATGTGGGTAAGAATTCCAGGCATGGCCGAGCTATCCCCCCCTCCACCTCCTTCCTCAGGGTCACACAGTTGCAGCAAAGGTGCCTGCTAAGCTGCATTCTTATCTTCAGGTTCAACTGGGAAATAATCTGTTTCCAAGTTCACTGATGTTGACAAAATTCCCTGTGCCTGTGAGAAGGTGGTATCAGCATCTACTACAGCGGTTCTCAACCTGTGGGTCGCGACCCCTTTGGGGGTCGAACGACCCTTTCACAGGGGTCGCCTAAGACCATCGGAAAACATATCTAATTACATATTGTTTTTATGATTAATCACTATGCTTTAATTATGTTCAATTTGTAACAATGAAATTGGGGGTCACCACAACATGAGGAACTGTATTAAAGGATCACGGCATTAGGAAGGTTGAGAACCACTGATCTACTAGTAAAGATTGACTACAGTCATTACTAGCATGGAGAGTTACTTCTTCAAAGCCAGCAAGAGATCCTTCCTGTGTCTATTCTGCTAACATAGAGCCGTGTGCAGTGTAAGACTTCACCATGAACATGATAACCCATCACTTTGCCATATTCTGTTGTTAGAAGCATCACGGTTTCCACCCACACTTAAGAGAATTATATAGTGTATACCACCCGGGGAAGGAAATTCTAGGGGGCATCTTAGAGCTCTCCCGACTACAATATGGACATTATTGATTCATAATAATTGTGTGATTTTTTTTATGAACTAATAATAAGCACTATGCATCTAGCCAGTGATGTCAGCAAAAAGTCTGAATAAGTTTGCGGGGGGGAAAAAGCAATTTTGTGGAACATTAGATATTCGTTAGTGAAAACAGACAATCTTTATGAGCAGAGTATGGTACCTCATATTTTCTTATTTTACTTTTCACTTTAGTGGAGAAAACATTTTTATTGATTGATTCCTCTTTTATAAGACAGCAATAAGAATGCAGTGTTCTTCTGAACAACTTGACCAAGGCAAGTTGATATCTGAAAAAAAAATTCTTCCATAAAGAAAGAAAACCTGTGAATGATATTAAGTGCAAGGATCTGCAAATACTAGTCATTTTCCTTAAATAAACAAAAATGTAATCAGAGTCTAGAGTTTATATAAGAGATGCGAAGGTTCTTGTGGAAACAAAGCAGATGGAACAGCTAATTCTGCTCCTACATGTCCTGGCAGTTTGCAAAAGGAGGTGAAATTTAGACTGAACTGTTAGAAGTAGATAAATAGGGACGAGGGCGTGGGACGTGCCACAGAAAAAGGAATCAGCATGTGCGAAGGCTGGGGTAGATGGAAAGGAAATGTCTCCCTTGAAGTATATTGAAGAGTTAATCATGGCTGGTGGAATCAGAGAGAAGTAATAGATTTAATTGTCAAGCTAGATTTGGGGCCGTTTAGAAAAAAGCATCCATTTTCTGCTACAGTGTAGAACTTTATCCTTTAGGCAATGGAACTTGTTTTAAGTAGTGTCTTGATAATATATATGTACTAAAAGGCAATTAATTAGCATGAGAGATATCGTAAAGAGGATGAATGTGCGGATTGGGAGAAAATAAAACATAGTAGGTATTTATAATTTTGTGTAGAGAGAGTTGATTAACTAAAAGAAAATTGGTTGCCATGTCCTAATATCTGAGGAATTCCTGAATGATGTTAGAGACGTACTGGAAAATGCAAATGACTGGAAAAAACACACCAAAAACAGACTCTGAAGTTATAACCATAAAGATAGAAAGGAATAATGAAAAAAAAAAAGTGTTTCTTCAATGCAAGGAATACAGAATCTAATGAATATATAGTTGATCTCAGCCACGTCTAATAAATGAATATTATAATTTACATTAGTTAACATTTAAAAATTTCAGGCAAGTTTCAATGAATTTCTGTGTTGCATCTACATTGATGACCAGAAATAATATATGTCAAGAATTCAGTTCACAGCCTGGCTAGTGTGCTCAGTGGTTGAGGCTCCACCTATGAACCAGGAGGTCACAGTTTGATTCCAGTCAGGGCACATGCCCAAGTTGTGGGTTTGATCCCCCATGAGGGGCATGCAGGAGGCAGCCGATTAATGATTCTCTCTCATCATTGATGTTTCTCTCTCTCCCTCCCTCTCTATTCCTCTCTGAAATCAATAAAATATATTTTTTAAAAAGAATTCAGTAGAATTCAGAGAATGTAGGATTAAATAAAAGTCAATAGCAGTTTGGATGAAGAAGAACAATAACAAGGCATCAGATTCAGTTGAAATATAACTTGCCTGTGTGGAGTAAGATGAAAAGATTGAGGATGACCCTTATGTTTGTAGCTTGAGCAAATCAGAGGTGGGGGTGTCATTAACAGAGATAGCATATAAAAGAGGACAAGCAAATGTAGCAGCACCTACTGCTGATATTCAGGAAAAAAAATCTGGAACATTTGAATCAAGAGAGGAATCTTGATTGAAAATTGTTTGGAAAATGAGATTCAGAATTATAGTTCAAAACAAATATTTATATTAACAAGTTATTTTTCTGATTTAGTTAAACTTAAAAATGTCCTTTGCCAGTATAAAAGCATTTTTAACTTGTAAAATACTTTATATTTTTTATTTCTTTATTGGGTTAAATCAGGATAAAAGTGGGAGTGATTGTATCAAAATGAATGAGAATGCTGAACCGTCTATGAAAACTCAGTTTAGATCTTGAAGTGAATATACATAGATGTGTTTGTGCTGTTGTATCTCTGGGAAGATATGTGTACCTACTAAAAAACCTAAATGTCACAGACAGAGTATCAATATGTTTCTTATCATGATTCGGTGAAGAGACATTTAGTGACTTGCAAATGAACCAATGAGCCTGCCACAGTTTCAAAAATGCTGGCAGAAGATTCAGGATTCCTGGGTCAGAGACAAAGGACCGTTCTCCATGTACCGCAAATCCACAGACTCAGTGCAAGGGCCCCTAGATCGATCCTGCAAGGGTTGTGATTTGCATGAGAGCTGAGTAACCCTAAACTTAGGAAATACTACACTTTTATAAAAAAGATGACAGCAAATCCTACCAAACTTTGCTGAGAGAGTAGACATTATCTTTATTAAACTTTAAAACACCTGTCTTCTGCCTTGGACAAAGCCACTATCTCTATCTTATAAGCCTATTTGTTAAATAAACATCCAAACATCCATCAAAATGCAGTCAATCAAAATGGCTCACAGTGTCTCTGGTCACATGATGTGCCAAAATAAAAGAATTCCATAGAGAATTCTCTCCCCAAATAGATTATTGTTCTCTTATTTTTCAGCTTAAACATGAAGCATACATAATTATGCACATAAATACACAATATAATAATTTAATTTTCTAAAAAGCATGAAGATTTGATGAACAGCAATAACAGTATAACTTCTGTATTTAAAAACAACCATAGACTGTTGGACTTTTCACATTAAATTAATATGCTTAGCTTCATTACCATAAAAATGTAATTTTGGAAAACTACTTGTACTACCTGTATCTAAAGTCACTATTATTTTTGTGTCCCTTATCAGTAGAATAGCTTTAAAATTCAGTGGAATTTTTGTTGCACATGGTGGGGTCATGAGTTGGTAGTATGTTGACTCTGAATATTTGATTTAAAATATTCTGGGGGAAATAAGATTGCTAAAAATAACAAAATAGATCATAGTTTGTGGGTAATTATACCTAACTAGCCACATAAACTAATTGAACTATTGATTAGTGAGTAAATATATCATTTTATTATAGTTTGTTTTAATATACCTGTGTAAAATGTTATTGAGCAAAAAGAAAATTAATGAAGATCCTGGAGATTATTTATGTGATTCTATGTCTTTTAAAATTAGTGCAATCATATAACTTGTCATCTAAACCAAATCACCTTGAGAACATGAAAGGATGCCATTAATTATTATACCATGATAACAGATATACATCTAAGTTCTATTAGACAGTTTGTAAAGCCAACTTATTTATAATCCCCAAATTATATCACCAAATTATAAAACCAAGTAAGACTTGGTTTTTACTAAAAAGAATCCGACACAGACATTTTTCTATCAATGGGTATCTAGTTCTTATTAGAAAAACTGAAAATAACATTTTAAAGGAGATGTCCCATCTTCAATCTATATAGGAGGATTACGCAGAGTCAACAGTTTCTTATTTCTTCCTATCCAAGATCAATTCTCTTTTAAAACTCATTGAATAAATCACAAAGTTCTATATGCATTATTCATTTTTCTGTGCCAAGCACTGTGCTGTGAACTTCTCATCAATTATTTTATTTAATTCTCACTCCATTGTCTCAGAGTTTCTATTATTCTCATAACTTTATAGGGAAGAAACTAAACCTAAGGAGATGAAGTGATGTGTGCCAAGTCCTATGGTCCATAAGGGGGGATGTCAGTCAGTTTGATTCTACAATCAATGTCTTTAACTACATACTGCTTGTGATGTATATATTGTCTTAGTATCATCAGGTCAATGTTGCTACTCAGCCATGTTTTTGATTGGATATGGATAGTCACCAAGGAAAAGAACTAACAATTTTAGTGTGCAATAGCTAGACGGTGGGCCAATAGTTTGCTATTCAAATTTGTTCATTTTACACAAAATAGATAGTGACAAAGATGACCTCCACCATGGATATTGATGAGCCAAAATGAGTTGGAATATGTTGTTTGATTCCTTTACTTTAAACTACACAGAGTTTCCCTGGATTCTGAAATATGAATCTTATTACTTGGGTTTACCAGCTGAACATATTTTCATAGTAAATGTAGAAAATTTAGCCAGTGATGAATGGTTAAATTCTACCATTGGGAAAGATAAAAGTGAAATCCTCTTGAAATCACCCATCAGCTTCCTGGCCTCCTCTTATGCTGAATTATACTTTTACCTGCCAGAAGAGATTATAAAATGAAGATGTGAAATTACAAAACTGACTCAGCTAAAGGAAAATTGTATATATATATATATATATATATATATATATATATATATATATATATATATACTGGTATATCCATACTCATTAGGTAAATGTCTAGAGAGGTAGTCTTTCATTCAGCTTTCACACACTTGAGAAGAAATTGCAATAGGCTAATGGTCTATGATAAGAATACTGACATAGTTACTACTAAAAAAAAAATCATAAGAACATCCTACCAGGGGGATGAAGGGTAAGTGAAACATTATTTTTCTTTTTTTTTAAAATCCTCACCCAAAGATATTTTTCCATTGATTTTTAGACAGAGTGGAAGAGAGAGGGAAAGACAAGGAGAAATATCGATGTGAGAGAATCACATTGATTGGTTGCCTCCTGTATGTTCCCCAACCAGGGCCCAGGCAGGGGAGGAACCCGCATGGAGGTACATGCCCTTAACTGGAACCAAACCCTGGTCCCTTCAGTCTTCAGGATGATGCTCTATCTACTGAGCCAAATTGGGGTGAAATTCTTTTTCTTTATGGTCTCAAATTAAGGTCTGTTCTAATTAAGTCTATTCAAAACACATGCTGCTCCATTGTGTCATAATAAGGTCAGATATCTAATTTGAACATGCAGAATGCTCAATTTCGTCAGGCTAAGAGAGTGATAAAGGAAAAGATAGACACCGCCTCTCCTGCAAAAGGTAAATGATACTCTCAGCTACAAATCTGGGCGAATTTGTAGAAATCAAGATTGAATCCTAAAATTAAAATATTATGATTCTGGTAAAAAGAGACACAAAAGAGACTTAAAATAACTAACTCTAACCAAAAAGCAAGTACATCCACTGGGACCTATCTCACTTCTGAGTACAAACACATCTGCACTAGAGTAGAATCAGAATAAACATAATTGTGGTATAGCTAGCTTGTACTCAGTCTTATCAAAGACACTTCTGTTACTATTATCCATTGAATCAGACACATACTTTTCACATTTTGTAGTAGTACCAGGTATATAGAAATATAGCATTTAAAAGTGATTTAATCTTGCCTATTATTTTTGTAAAATGTCTCATTTGAGACCAGAATGGAGCTTGCACATATAAAACTGATGTTAACATAGTCTCCACAGTGAAGGCGATTATAGCCTTGTATGGAAAAATAGCTGAGCAATTATAATTTTGCTTATTAAGTTCTGTAATAATGGTTTGGATGGAGTTGAGGGAATAGATGTGGAGGGTTTCCCATGATATATAACGTTTAATCTGGGTTTGAAGGTGGCATTTGGTTATCCATATACAATTGGGGTAACTACATTTTATTGAAAGGCTCTAATCTATGTAAGATATGAATGCATGATACTAGAATGCAAACTTTATAACATAGTATGGTTCCCTTATTTACTGACATATCTCAAGAGTAGGAAATTGTCTGGCATGATGTAGGCATTTGACTAATATTTATTGAGTGATTTAATAGAATGTGGTGAATTTTTTCAACTGTAATTATATTGAAATTGCTGAATAAGAGATATCCTGGGTAAAGCTGTTTCTGCTGTGTTTGGGCAGCAGTACAATAATAGGAGGCAGGAAGCAATGGTGTGTAGAAAGGATCGGTAAATGTCCAGGATTGTGTTTTGTTAGGACCGCTGCTCCTGAATTGGCAAGTGAACTTGGCTGTGCAGAATAGAGGTGAAAAGTTAAATACAAAGGAAATAAGAAAAAATATCCTTTGCTCAATGATGCCTCAAATCTGGGTACTTTTCAGGGTCCTTAATCCCCAAGGAAGTTGTTCAAGTCCAGAGGAATCTTTTAGGAAACCATGCCACTTCCATAATTCTAATCATGCTATTTTCTCTGCTTTATCTTTGTTTGGGTTAGGGTGGGAAATGGAACTGTAGGGCTCATTATTTAAATAGTATGTTCTAATGAAAGCAATGGTCAAATGTGCCATAGTGAGATATTAGAACATTCTTCTTAAATTGATGGAGGGCCATAGAATTAGTTTTGGCAGAGGACTGGTATGTTCAATTTTATAAACTACAGAGTGAAGGAGAAATGGAGGGGAAGCTACATAGAAGAAATAGAAGCACATTCGTGCATTCATTAGCTCATTGAAAAAATTCATTAGCTTCTTGAAAAAAGCTGCAATGAGCACCGATCATCTGTGACCATCTGTGCTAGCCATAGGGATACAGGGGAGAAGAAGGCATACTCAATCTCTGCCTTTGTGAGACTTGTAGTCTAGAAGGGCAGAGAAAGACTGAACCAGTGAGATTGCTTGATGAATGCTTAAGAACAACCAGAAATAGGCCAGCTGGCATGGCTCAGTGGTTGAGTGTTGACCAAGGAACCAGAAGGTCACATGCTTGGGTTGCGTGGGCTAGATCCCCAGTATGGGGCATGCAGGAGGCAGCTGATCAACGATTCTCTCTCATTATTGATGTTTTGATCTCTATCTCTTCTCTGAAATCAATAAAAACATATTTAAAATAAGAACAACCAGAAATAAAGAATACAATTAGAGTTTGACATAACAACCTAAAGACTTACCTGAAGGTGTGAAGTGCACAGTGAGATATAAATTCCAGTAGAATTTAACCTAGTGGCAGAATAAATAGAATAGTGTCCCAGGCAAAGGCAGCCCCTGCCATCATCAAGACTGTAGATGAGAAATGCTACAAACAACAACAATAAAAACACACATACAACAACTACAAGGTAATAAGTATACATTGTTTGACGCTAATAAGTTTGTGGTATTTTTGTTATGGGAGCAATAGAAAACTAATGTATTCTGTTTATTTTTATGAACAACATGTTATGCTTATGATATGCTAAATGTTAGAGGTAGGAAAAATATTGATTAAAATACAAATTGGACACACAGTCACTCCTATCTTGCTGATACTATGTGTGACAATAAAAAACACATGATAATGCAAAACTTTTTGAGAACAATTCACATTTAATATTATTTTATAACATAATGCTGTTTGTTTTAAAGTTTTAGAGGACACGCAAAACTACAGTCTTCATAATGAGGTAGCACAGTCATTTCCGGTGTATAGTTTATCAAGTCTGAAAACTCTCACTGCAATAAAATGGTGCAGTCAATTCTATTTCCTGGCAATAATAAGTTTATGTTTTACCCCCAGGGTCTTGGGTAAATTCACCCAAGTGTAGATGGAAATGAACTTCGGGTCCTTAGATTCTTAAACCTATGATACAAAACTCATTTTCTATATATAATATGTTGGCCTGTTTTCTTTTTCCCCCCATTTTCTGTACTTTATATAATTTATATCATACTTGTTCAAAATAGAAAATACTGGTTACATTTTATTAGGAAAATAAATCATTGCTGAGAAGAACTTGGTGTGCAGAATATTTAGCTCATTTTAGTCCATGTCTGGAATTATACTGTGACATTGAACTGTGAGAAGACAGATTAGTTGAAGTTGGTCTTCATCGCAACATTAATAGGACAAGAAATGGCACCAAATGTTAATATTTAAGACTCAGTGTGTTTCCACTGCAGGCTATGATGTCAACATGATTTAGTTTTCACTTTATTTTTAAAACCTCTAAGAACTTCACAACATTTAAAAAGAGGCTTTGTTGCTTGTTTGTGGAAACAATGGCCCTATTGTTTCTATTTTTTATAAATTCTATTTTCAGTATTTCTCTGTTTGGACTTATACTTTGAATGATTCATTCTTTCTAGGCAGAAGAAAAAAAAAGAGCTATCAAAACAATCCTGTCTTCTTCTTCAGTTAATTTGTACAAATCAAGACATGAGAACCTAATTTATTTAGAAGGTTAAATATGATCTGTCTGACTCACTAACACAAAGTCAAATAAAATTCCGGCTTTCTACAGTAGGCATAGTCATTTTCTTTTTACTTCTTCCATAATTTTTCTAACACTACCAAACATAACATTATTGGATCTTTTGTTTGGAGGTGGTTTATGAATAATTTAGGGACCTGTTATGTTTTCTGAAGTTATAATGAAGATTTTAGAATATGACTTCTATCTCAAATAATTTGTCATCAGAATAAAATGAAAAGAGAAATTATAAAATACATTTATAATCTTAGATGATATATTGTCACATATTTTAAGTTATATTTTATTAGAAAGAAGGACCTATGGTAGCCAAGAATTTATCATGGTTTTTAAATCCAGGCCAAGAAAATTAAATAAAGTACAAACAAGAAACAATTGGATTTTTTTCAGCAGTTACTATCTTGAACTATCCCTAAATTGATGCTCTAGTAATACCCAAGCAAACCTTTACTGAAGCTCTTATCAGAGGCCGTTGAAAGGTGACTCCAGATGCCTGCCTTTCCCTTGTGGCTTCTCTGTCACATTGCATTTCCCCCCTTTGGGTCCCTGGTATTTAGTAGTAAACTAACTTTCTATTATGTTCTCAATATACATTTTTTCAAAGCCTATACTAGCCCGGGCTAATGATTAGGACGGAATCTGAACCACAGATTTAATGGCATCTCGGGGTTGCTTTGTGAGCCTAGAGGTTATGAGCACGTTGATGTACAATCACACACACACACACACACACACACACACACACACACACACACATAGATTGGTCCCTTCATGGCTTCATTGTCTGGGATTTATGGATCTCCTTAGGTCAAGTGCTAATTGGGAATTGTGTAATTCTGATCACTGTCAATCCTCAGAGGGAAGGTAGGGGAAGGTGGGGGTAAGAAGGAGGACCAGGAAGAGATTAACCAAAGAATTTATATGCATATATGTATAACCCATGGGCACAGACAACAGTGTGGTCAAGGCCTGGGGCAGGGCAAGAACTGGGTGAAGATGGGCAATGGGTGGGAAAAAGGCAATACATCTGTAATACTCTTAACAATAAAGATGCATTTAAAAAATATGCCCATATATGCAGATTGACTTATTAGTAACAATAGAAAATCAGAAGGAGTAAGAACATCTTAAACTAAGAGATAAGGAGGATAAAGGGATAAATACCACTAATACTGTGCCTAGGTAGCAATCCTTCATATTGTTTTCCTTTAAACAAATTCTGGAACATAGACGTGTTAGTTTCTTTAATCATATATAACTGATTTATAAAATATACATAGTTGCTTTCAATATGAATTGATGAGAAAGAAATATGCCAAACTTGCAATTATTTGTAATATCAAGTAGGTGCAGATTATTCAAGTTCCCCACAAAAAAGAAAAGAAAGTTCAAACTCTTCACATGTAACAGGCCCTCTTTTAAGCTGGGGATAATTATATGTCCTTCCTCATACATTAATGGCTTGCAATGGAGAGAATTAGGGTCTATTTTACCAGAATCTCTCTTCATAAAATAGAGATGATATTCTTGTAAATTGCCATTTGTGAAGGCTCCCCATATTCCTGCCTTGGGCATTGTTTCAACCACAGTGTGTGACCAAAATTTACAATTGTTGAAATGGAAACAAACAGTGCTTTCCTTTCAGTGAAAGTAAGTTCCAGTTTTAAAGCCTTGGGTACTATTTTTCCATATTTTGGCTTTTGGACATTAACTGATTTTCTTGGATGATAAGTCTATGTTTTGAAAGCAAGTGTGTAATTTTCAAATCCAGGAGAGGCAAACTGTCTTTTTGGTTATATGATTTACAATTTTACTGTATTTAGAGAATTTCTATAAAAGGGAAGCAATAAGGGAGATGATTTAAGGGGATTAATAATTTTCAAATGCCAGAGGCCAAATTATAATCAAGTTTTTATACGTTTAGTTAATTAACACTTGGAAACAGGTGTAATTTATATGGAACTTAGAACACTTTTAATAGGTTAGACACGTGTAATTGCCTCTACTACCTATAATCTCCGTGATGCATAATTTGCCTGGAGGAGAATGAAGATAAATGATGTGAAAAGCATTCTAATTCCAAAAATCTTGCTACATGTTCATACCAACGTTCAAGTCTCTTGAAGCGCACTCCAACTTGTTATTTCATTTTTTAAGAACCTTGTAACTATTTACCAATAAGATGAAGTAAACTTCTTGGTATAATTGATGTCAACACTGCATCAACTAGCAGTAATCTACTTGTAATTTATAGAAACCATGACAGAGATAAAAATAAATTGCCTTTTAGAAAAGTTTAATGAGGCCCTATTATGTTCAATAAACTGCGGAAGAAATATAAAGCTCAATTGTTGCTCTTAAAAAGTGTGCATGTAGTTGGTAACATGAGGTTTGTTTAACAGTATATAAAATGTGCATGAAATCAATGAGATATTGTCTAGAAAACAGGTGAGCATACAGAAATATTAACTCCTTTGTTACTTTCTGGGAGAGTTATATACTTGTAGTGTTTGTTTTGATCTCCAATTTTGATGTCACAGATGTAAGTCAATATATTATCTAATTCAGAGGTTAACCAGAGATGGTATGGTAACTGGAATAAATTCTAGAAGCCACATTCAAAATAAAAGAAAACTAAAGAACTAATATATTCAATGTCCCTTCTTTCTCACTTTAATGAGTGAAATTCCCTTCATATTCTGTCATTTTTCTAATTCTTCTTTCTCTTTGTTATTTTAATATGAACCAAGAAAGATTTTAAGAAATATCTAACCTGTTTCTATCTTTCTTCATTGACCTGATAAAGCATGTTGTTTTAAACCGTTTTTAAAGAACAATTTATTCTATTTTTTTTAATATTTTATTGATTTTCCACAGAGAGGAAGGGAGAGAGAGAGAGAGTTAGAAACATCGATGAGAGAGAAACATTGATCAGCTGCCTCCTGCACATCTCCTACTGGGGATATGCCCGCAACCCAGGTACATGCCCTTGACCGGAATCGAACCCGGGACCTTTCAGTCCGCAGGCCGACGCTCTATCCACTGAGCCAAACCGGTTTTGGCGAACAATTTATTCTAGTTAAAACTTCTACACTTCCTAGTCTTCATCTTGAAATTATTGGAGCTGGACCCCACATTTTATCTCTCCTCACAACTTTTTCCCCCCATTTTTAACAAGCAGTACAGGATTGAACTGATCTGCTTTTGGACTCTTGCTTCTTCACTTCCAAAAATATGTCTACCCACTCATTCCGTCTTCTCCAGGATTAGATAGAATCTGGTGCCACACTATATTATTGCAATAAAAACCTGACCAAATTTACAACAATGTTTTCAGTTAGTTCCCTTGTATCGGAGAACAACAAAAGAAACAGACAATAGAACAAAAAGAGTCTTCTTTCTATATGTAGACTTCCACCACAAACCATGACTTTTGTTTAAAATGTTAAAACTGTAATCTTTATATCTCAAGAATTTAGCATGGCCTGATTATCATTTGGCACTAACCACAAGAATAGCAGGAAAAAATTTTGGGTGAAAACACAATATCAACTCACCAGGGTTCTCTGTCTGAAGTTCTGTTTCTCCAAATTTTTTTCCCTTTTGCATGGAGCTGCTATGGCTTGTCTCTCAGCCAGACCTGTACTCAGTCCAGGAGGTTCTGATGTCTCCTGTAAGGATAAGAAACTGAGCCAGGCTGGTTTATCTGCTCCCTGCTTTTGCCATTAATATTTTCTGTACAATTCTTGATAAAGAAACTGATGTTATGTTTTTGTTTTGTTTTCTTTGTTTGTTTGTTGGCTAGAACTAGGTAATATAGATGTTTTGCTTTCCAAGAGTGAAGTACCACTCCTTACTCAATTTGCGTTCTGCTTTTAGGACCTGCTCTGTAAAAGAGGTTTTTCACAAAAATGGACATTTTTGTAAAATTGGTTTTTCCCTATTATTAGTATGTTACATGTGACACAAGTAGAGGGGTATTTTATAGAATACCCCTCAAGTGGGATTTGTTTGGTGTTCTTTTCATGATTACACTATGATTATGGCATTTTGGAGAGGAAGACCACAATGGAAAAATGCCATTCTCATATCCTAAGTGTGTATTATCAACATGAATTGTCACTGCTTATGTTCACCTTACCACCTTTCTGAGGTCATGTTGTCATGTTTCTCCCCTGTAGAGTTATGTCTTTTTTCCCCATAATGTACTTTTCTAAAGTCACTCACCATGTACAGCCCACACCTCAAGAGAGGAGGATCATGGTGCATTTCTCTGAGGAAGATGTGTCTATATGAATGGACAGGAATTTCCTGCATGAGTACTTTATTCTCCTCTGTTATTTGTTTACTTATTCAACCATTTTTAATAATAAGGACTTTGGGGATTTATTTTATATTTTGGGGTTAATCCAATATGATTTTCTCAATTATAATGTTCAAGTTATTCATTTTTGGCCCTAGGGAACTCTCTCAGTTGGTACTTGTATCTCTCTGACATATCCCATCAGTGTATGTGTGCTTGTGTCTGTGTGTTTGTGTGTGTGTTCATATGCTTTCTTATTTATTGTCATTACAAGATATTCTAGACTCATCTTGTGTATTTCCTGCCCTGGTCTTAGAGAATCAGTTTTATTTTTCAAGAAGCGCTAATTCCTTTAATTGAAGAATGGTAGTACAAACCAAAACTTGGGCATGAGGCGTGCTTATTGTTACTGAGAACAGCATTCATTTTTTTTAAGTTTGGTTATATTATTGAGACTAATAAAATAATTATGTGATGGTCTTAGTGTAATATAGTCAAATATCTTCTTTGAATAAAATAGCTATTTTTTATGAGTGCATACTTGGTGATGATGTGTAATGTGACTGATTTTTAATATTTTACTTTCCACAGTAACTAGACAATGAGATATCTTTCTTGACCTCCCTTTTTTAGTCTTAAATAACAAAACAGTAACAGCCTAAAAGACAATTGTTGTTTTCGTTATTATACCCCAATGCACACTCTATGCTCCGACATACATTAATGAGACCAAAATATTCAGCAACTTGTGCCATTATTAAAAAATATAATATTTTATAATTATGTATATACATATATATGTTTATATTTATATTCATAAAAATACACACATACATACACATGCAAATACTATCACTTTAAACTTTAAATTTCCACAAAAGTTTCAATAATCTAGTAAGAGAGATCAACCAAAGGACTTGTATGCATGGGTATAGGTCTAACCAATGGACACAGACAATATGGGGGTGAGGGCATGCGTAGAGGGGTGGGGGGCAATGAGACAAAAAGGACACATATGTAATACCTTAATCAATAAAGAAAAACACATTATAAAAAAAAGACTATTCCTTGTTATACAATAGACCATAACAAAATGCTATTTACTTGTTACCAGTATTTTTCCCCTATTTTTCAGCTGATAGTGCAGGATATTCTAGGACAGAAAGTTCATCTTGACATTTTCTAAGAAAAGCACTCAATAAGATGTTGTAATTTTAATAAAGAGTAGGAGAAACTGTATCAGAGAATATTGAATCAAAAGTGTTACTAAAACGT
The DNA here is from genome assembly GCF_963259705.1 of Myotis daubentonii. Taxonomy (NCBI): domain Eukaryota; kingdom Metazoa; phylum Chordata; class Mammalia; order Chiroptera; family Vespertilionidae; genus Myotis; species Myotis daubentonii. Next base: position 98,621,636 of record NC_081843.1, on the reverse strand, counting down.
AAAACATCTCAGGTTAAAAATAAAATACATATGAAAATATACAAATGTGCAATCATATATTAATATTTCAAATCTAATGCTATCAATATCACTGACTACTTAATATAACATTGTTATTACACATTTTTAAGTTAAGAGATACAAAATTAAAAAAAACACTTTAATAATAATAATATGCCTATAATTTAGAGTATTTTGACTCAAGAATAGCAAAATTGAGAGTGTATATACACTTCAGAGTATCTTTGGGTCAGTTCAAGTGTCCTACTCAGGATGCTGAGTGAGCTATCCACTGTATGTGAGACTGAAAGGAAACAGGGTAGTAACCATGAAAGCCTAGTATCTGATTACCAACCCATCACAGTAGTCTTAATGGAAAGGACATGATCAGCGTGTAGTGGTAATTCCTCTGTAGACAGTGACTTGACTAAGACAATGGGAGAAAATGAATTGCTGACGTATTCATTTTCTAGAAATGCCATAAAAAAAGTAAAGAGTAGCTTAAACAATAAAATTTTACTGACTCACACCTTTGGAAGCTACAAGTCAAAGATGAAGGTTTCAGCAAGGGTGGTTCCTTCTGAGTGCTGAGTCACATGCCTTTCCTAGCTTCTCGTGATGTGCTGCTAATCTTTGGCATTGTTTGACTTATCAATGCATTGCTCCCATTTCTGCCTTTATGTTCACATGAGGCCTGGTGCACAAAATGTGTGCAGGGTAGGCTCCCTAGGCCTGGCCTCCCAGCCTCCCTGCCTCCTCCTTACCTTGCTCCCTCAGCATCCCACCACTGCTGCTGGTCGCCCGCCATGTTCAGCACTGCCCCCTGGTGGTCAGCACATGTCATAGTGAGCGATGGAACTCTCGCTCTCCCAGTCGAACTCCTGAGAGGACAATTTGCATTTAGCTTTTTATATATATATAGATGACATTGTCTCAGTATGGGATTCTGTATGAGCATCTGTGTCTAAAATTCCTTTTTTTTTTCAAGAACACTCTTCATATTGGATTAGGGGCCCATGCTATTCCAGTATGACCTTATCTTAAATGAGTACACTGGCACTGATCCTATTTTCAAACAAGGTCACATTCTGTCACTAGAGGTTAGGACTCTAACATTTGAATTCAGCGATACACAGTTCAAACTGTAACAGATGGTTAATCCCAAAATTAGATATCCCTTTAGTATTTCTGAGTTCCTAATACAGTCATCCCAATAACCTGTTTTTATAACATGATGGGTTAAACAAATTAGTGGAATATTAAAACTGCTTGGCAACATAAATTGATTCTTTCTTTAAATAAATGAGAATTTGTCTTCCTAGTTCATTACCTTAACTCTGGCACTTTTATTTCTGTGTTGTTATTTTTAACAACTTAGACTGCTAATTAAGTTAGGGATATCCATATGAACACAATGGTAATAGACTAATATATTTTCTATAGCCAGGTAAGATTTTAGTGTTCAGTTTATATCTAAAGAATTTTTGAGCTAAGAAACAGGATTTTTTCCATTTCATTACCCATCTGTAAATAGCCCTTGTCTTTAATAAAGGTCATTTTAACTTTTACTTAGTTTTAATTTCAATATTTCCCTCCACATAACCAAAGCATCAACTAGTCTAATATCTTGTATATACAAAAAAGTTCTATCTAGAAATTGTAATATATATTGAAAGTCTAACATAGGATGCCTTAGAATATTGTAAAAGCTCTCACAAGTGATTCTAATTTTTAAAAGAAAGAGACTGGGTTTGTTGTATTAAAAATAGTTAATTTTTCTAGCATTATGATTTTTCTAAATTTATTAACTATTCCGTGTTTATTTCAAAATGAATCTCAGGTGCTTTGTGATAATGTGTAATATTTGTTAATGTCAAGTTAACTAAATTTTGAGCAATGTAAAAATTTTGAAAAAAGAAATTTTAATGAAAGCTGAACTTTATTCCTTTGGTCAAGGGAGGGAACTAGCCAGTGGTCATGCACACAAGAAAAAAAAATTAAAAAGAAAAGTAAACAAGGAAGATGTTTAAATGGTCCATTGATAAGGTGAATGTAATCATATATTATTCATGACTCAAATGGTGAACTCTAATATTCCAACTTAAAACAGAAAATTTTATTAGACAAATATTCACGCCAACTGTGTAAAGAAACTAATCTTGGTAAAAAAAAATTCAGAAAAAAATTTGATCTTTGGACCTTCAATGTTATCTTCAAAAATATCTTTAGATTTGACAATGTTGATATTATAGAACTATTCATTCGCCAAGTCCAACTATGTATTAACCATCTAGTTAGTATGTGAGAAACACTGCTTGAGAGCTGATTCCCAGGAACAACAGATCAACAAAGGTCCTTATTTAAAGAAGCTAAAATCGTTTAGCAGCACAAGTAGAAGAGTCAATTGGGAAGCAAAGTTTTACTCAAGAAATGCAGCAGAAAGCACTTGGGAGGGGCTCATATTTTAGCCTGGAGGAATTGGAGAAAACTTCCCAAAATAAACCCTTTTCATAACCTGGGTGTGTTATCCTTAGTGGTAAAAACACACATAATCTCTGTAAGGGAGGCGGTGAAGCTGGAGATTGTCCCTGCACTGGAGACAGACGGAAGTTAGAGAGGACCTGCATTGTACAGAGATGGAATCTGGTGCTCGCCGTCATCTCTTACACCAGCACAATCTCATGCAAATAAAATGCTCCTTTAAATAAATGGGAATTTAAGAGACTTCTCAATTTTTGTCTGATCTTCAAACCTGCTTTTGACCAGCAACTTGTATGCATCCACTCTTTCGTTCTTTCCAAATTGATAATTTATTGTAGTTGTCTTTTAACTGCTCTAACCATTCTCTGCTGGGTGTGTGTGTGTGTGTGTGTGTGTGTGTGTGTGTGTGTGTGTGTGAGAAACAAACCGTAGCTTATTCTCCCAGTTTACAGATATTGGATCAAGTAAAACTGCATCCTGACTTGATGCAGATCTGGAGGTCCTAAACTTTAAGTCTGATAGAATAATGGGATGAGCCGATTGGAATCTTTCAGCAGAGGTAGGTTTAATTGCTTTAAGTGAACACAAATATTTTTGACCCGCGGAGTGGCTGTGGTAGAAAGTACAAATTGTTCCTGTTTTTTTTGTTTGTTTGTTTGTTTTGTTTTATTTTATTTTTTATTTCTCTCCTCATCCTCATCATGCTTTTCTGAAGGCTGAGTATATTTTGTCAAACTTCAATGCACTGTGTGATTTAGTTCTGTTTCATTCTGTTCCTGCACTGGACCATGAGAACAGCACATCCCAGATGCAGGCAGTTCTTTTCGCCTGAGTTCAAGAATAATAACTCCTTAGAGAAAAGCAGAACCCAGGAAAACCATCACTTATCTTCAATCTAAAAAAAAATAGAAAGAAAACCCACACAAGTTGTGTTGTTATAACAATAATTTTAAGGTGGTACTTCAACAAAAGGAGATTAAAACAGATAAATCATCCACAGAGTCATTGAAGCACAAATACAAGATGATATGTTATTTAGGTAGAAAGGAAGTCACTTTACAAAGTCTAAGGAAATGAATATTAGTGACCAAGCATTCATAAAATCTGGTCAAACATGAGTACTTGAATTTTGGAATATAACCAGATGTCATAAATAAAGGGAAAAAAGTGAGCTTTGTGTTTTGAAAGAGGCTAAAAGAACACATGAACACTCTGTGTGACTTTGGGCTGTGGGAGAGCAGACAGCCTTTCCTCCTGAGATCACAATAGATAACGCATGGTTCCCAGGTAAGAACAGCGGTTTCTGTGGCTTCTTTACAACTCCCTCTTTATATCAGCTGTTAGGATTAAACGTAGAACAGCAGTTACACTTCCAAGAGCAAGTGTCTGATTCTGGGACTTGAGGTCTCCTTAAAAATCTACCTTTCCATCTAACCATAGACTGTATCGTGATTCTTTTTAAATAAAAATAACATCATGAGAAAACAATATCTTATGAACTCTGAAAGCATCATTATTATGTATGATGTTCTCTTACCTGTCACTATTGCTATACTGGTTCTCGGTTAATCACTGTCTATGCATCAACCTTTCACTGCTCACAGAATTAGCTCGTAAGCTACCAGTACTCCTATCCCAACCCCTCACCAACCCAGTGATGTATCTGAAACATTAAAATGAACCCACATGTTCAGTATGAAAAGAGAGGAGGAAATGTCTTTCTTTTGCCTTGGTTTTCCACTACCTTCAATACATTGAGTTTTCAGTTTCACAGAAAAAAAAAAGTTGAAAAATAATTTAAGTGTTTGGGTTTGATTTTTATTTTATAGCCCATTCTATATTAAAATGTATATCCCTATAAATTTTGATTACCCTCAGCCAAAGGGTAATCATAACAAGAGTCAACATTTTGCCACAGAATCCCTTTTCTTGAAAAGTCAGATACTATTATGGGATCAGCTTTATATGTAGATTCTGTTGAAAGTAAACTTTCTTATGAAGTTCTTTGGTTATGATAACCTGGGAGACCTATAAACCATGTTTTTCAGCCATTAGTAATCCTGGTGTGACAATAATTATCTATAAAGTACATTTTAAATAAAAAAAGATGAACAGTTGGAGTTATAAACTGAAAGAAGTGGTTGCGTGGGGAATAAATAGTAGAAGGAATGTCCATAAACACAAATCATTTGGTTGTATAGAAATAAAAATAAGGGAGACATTAGCTTTACTGTGTTAATATCATTTTTGGAGGGAAAACTCTCTTGGTTAGAAACCTACAAGACCAGAGTGACACAGTGCACTCAGTGTTCAAATAATGTATCTGGCAAGCTGAGCTAGTGTCCATGAAACTGAGCTTTCCTCCATAACTGACATTTAGAACTAGCTGTAGCCAAAAATAATGACCTCAGGAGATGAAGTATGTCAGAGACCCTCCCAGAGATGATGTTAAGAAGGCTCCAGTTAAAACTGAAAAGGTCTAGTCTTTAAGAGGCCTAATAAGTTTTGATTATGTATGTATCCATAAACTTTAGTGAACAAAACCAGCTTACCATAGAATAATGAGTAAAACAATAATAAAGACTAAAAAATTGCTAAAGAAATGTGGTTGTATACAAATTCCTTTAGCATGTAACAACAAATAATATTTTTTGGTAGCCTATTATATTTCTTTGAATTTTATTAGTTTATTTTAATATTTACTCAAAGGAAGCAAAAGCCTACTTAGTAACTACCTTATTGTATATTAAAGTGAAATAGCAAACACGTATATTAATAGAAATATTTAAATAAAATATAAAGCTTTTAAACTTTTATATATTTTAAGTTAGTTATAAGTTTTTATTTCTATTTCTTATGCTTTAATAAATATTTGTAAGGATAGATCAATGAAATATTAAACCTGGAATATTTTAGTATAAACATATCTAAGCAAATGACTTACTGTTATATTAATTTTCAAGAATTTCATTAAAATATAAAACAATTTTACTACTTAGTATATTAAGCCCCTTTAATCTTTAAGAGATGTATATAATTAAACAACTTTATTGAGATATAATTTACATAATATGAAATTCACCTGTTTTATGTATATAATTCTTTTTTTTTTGGTATATCTACAGAGTAGCACAACCACTAACACAATCTAATTTAGAACATTTCCATCATGCCAAAAATAAATCTCATAGTCATTATCAGTCAACTCCTTCTCTCCTCACAAACTCCCAATCCCTGGCAACCATGGCTTTATATTCTGTCTCTATAGATTTGTCAATTTTATATGAGTAATGTTCAAAAGCTTTATGTAAGTAAAATAACACAGTATATATTCTTGTATGACTGGCTCCTTTCACATGGCAAAATGGAGCATGTATCTGTTACTCCATTTCTTACTAGTGTTAAATAATATTCTCTTGTATGTATATATCACATTTAATTTGTGCATTTATCAGTTCACGGATATTTGGGTTGTTTTGATTTCTTGACAATTATAATTATTCATTTGTGTACAAGTTTTACGTAGACACACGTTTTTATGTTTCTTAAGTAAATATCTAAGAGTGGAATGTCTGACTCATATCAAATACAGAAATTTATTTTAATGAGTGAATTTTCTTTCTGTAAAAGTTGCAGAAAAAAGAAACCATGACCCCCTAAAATATGTAGACTGATTTTTTCCAAGAAACGTTATAGAACATTTCAATCATTCATGGCAATCATGACCTATATTTGAAATTAAAATAATAAAATCAATTTAGAAAAATCTGAGTTTCAAATCTAAGATGGTGGCTTTTTCCAAACACACATTTTTGTCAAAATTACATTTGTACTTTCTGCAGGTTCTTTGAAAACCTAAATGACAAAAATGATCATGTAAGGTAGTGATTTTGTAATTTTTTGAC